>NC_048313.1:34392-80365 GCF_013100865.1 Trachemys scripta elegans | reverse complement strand
GGGGGGCTGGGACCCGGCAGCAGGAGGGGCCAGGCAGGGCCGGCTGGTTCGGGTTGGACGGGAGGCTGCGTTTCCCCCCTGCCCAGCTGACGCTATCTTGTGTCCCCTGTGGCAGTGGCTCCCCGCGCCCACCCTCCGCCCGCAGGGCCATGGGGGACCTGGGCCTGGGCCAGGAGTTCCACACGTGGCATCAGTTCAGCAGCTTCTTCGATGACTGGTGCGAGAAGCACAAGGTGCTATTCATCATCGCCAGCCTCAAGCCGCTGATCTCGCTGCGCCAGAACCCGCTGCACTACCAGCCCAGCCTGGCCGCCACCCTGCGCTTCCGCTTCGTCCGCCTCATCTGCAAGCACAGCGGCACCTACGTGGGCCAGAGCACCGTGCAACGCAACCGGCTGTGAGTGGGACGCCCTAGGGCTCGCTGCAGGGCCGTGCCCCACCCCCCCACTAAGTCCACACTCTGCAGCATTTAGTTTCTGCTGGCAGATCTTCCCCTGACTCTGCTGTTACCTGGCGCACTGCTCTCCCCCGGGTGCGACTGGGGGCCTGTCGTGTTCCCCCGGCTGTGGTGGCGGAGGGGGCCCTGCCTGGGCCTGGGGGAGCTGCCATTAGCCTTGCCAGGGGATTGCTGGGCATTACTGGGTTGCGTTCGGCCTGGCCAGGAGGTTTCCAGGCTGGGCCATGCCCGGTGTTAAATGTGCCGGTGATGGGGCTCCCCCACATGCCCTGGAGGCAGCAATTTGCAGCCTGAGATCCTCTTCCTAGTTCTGTGGCACCCGGCAACACCGCCCCATGGGGCCACGGCCCCTCTCCATTTAGTCCCTCCAGGTCAAGGGATGGGTTGGACACCAGGTGCCAAGATAGGCGGCTTGCCGGAGTGACTTCCACTGCCCATATCACTGGCAGCAGCGGGTGATGTCTTTATTTGCTTCAGGCTCACCCCTTCTGCCAGACCCTAGAGGCTGTCCCCACCCCCTTCCCCTCCCACATGGCTGCCCCATGCTGACCCCTCCGTTTCCCCTCCCCAGCAGCGAGAAGATCGACTGCCCGGCCTCCATCACGCTGCGACTGGGCCCCAAGAAGGACCGGCTGGTGGTGATTGAGGCCAGCCTGGAGCACAACCACAAGTTGTCAGAGGTGGAGTTTGCTCACTACTTCAAGCGTCACCAGCTGGAGGCCAGCATGGGGCTGCCCATCCGCATCACCAACAGCGTGTCCAAGCGGTTCCTGGCGCCCGACCTGATCTGGAACCTGGAGGACTACAGCAAGGCCAAGGACAAGGGCATGTGCGAGTTGCTGAGCCAGCTGGACGGCCTATTCAAGAGCGACCCGGCCGCCAAGGTCAAGCTGGTCTTCCAAGAGGACGTGGCCGTGCTCAACAGCATCTTCCTGGCCACGTCGCACATGCGGAGCCTGGTGCAGCGCTTCCCCCGCTGCCTCTACATGGACAAGGCGGCCTGCGTCAACAGCGAGTTCGAGCTCTACTCGGTGCTCTGCCAGGATGGCAACGGGCGGGGCCGCGAGTGCGCCTACTGCGTGGCCCGCCGGGGCGTGCCCGATCTGGTCATCTTCATTGTGGCCTCCCTGGTGCAGAGCGCGCCCGACATCAAGCTGAAGGTGAAGTGCCTGACCGTGGGGGCGGGCATCACGGACGTGGACGCGGTGGAGGAGGTGCTGCCTTGTGCCCGGGTGCAGATCTGCCGGCTGCAGGTGCTGGAGGCGCTGTACCGCAAGGCGCGCGAGCTGGCTGTGCCCAAGGAGGACAAGGTGCGCAACCTGCTGCACAACATGGCCAACGCCAGCTCGCCCCGCGTCTACAGCCAGTACCTCAGCGACCTGGAGGACGTGGCGCCGCTTCCCTTCCTGCAGTACTACCTGGAGCACTGGCACCACAACAAGGGCATGTGGGCGGAGTGCTGGGCCTTCGAGCGCAACTGCGACTGCCCCTTTCTGGAGCACATGAGCTTCCACCAGCAGAAGCTGCGCTCGGCGCTGAGCCCGCCCCTGGGGCTGGCGGCCTGTGTGCGGGGGCTGCTGGAGCTTCAGGCGCTGCGGGTGGAGATGGCGGCGCTCAATGAAGAGCGGGTGTCGGAGCTGTACCGCGCCGTGTGCCCGCCAGACAGCGCTGCGCTCATCGCCGAGGAGCTTGGCCTGGCCAAGCACGCCAACTACCACGTCAAGGAGGTGCCCGAGGGCTTCCTGCTGGATGGCGGCATCTGCTCCTTCCTGGTGAGCCGCGACCTGGCCGCCTGCTCCTGCTCCATATATGTCTCAAGCCGCCGGCCCTGCCGCCACCTCTTCGCCACCCGCCTCTGGACTGGGCAGCCCCTCTACGACCCCGGCTTGCTGCATGCCCCATCGGGCGGTGAGGGGCAGGACACCTAGCACCAGGGGCGCTGCCCAGACTGGCATCTCCTATTGCTGGGGCATGGCATGGCCCCACTCGGCTGCCTCCTAGTGCTGGGGGTGCTGCACAGACTGGCACCTTCTAGCACAGGAGTGCTGCACCCCCTGCCAGGCACTAGAGGGGCCAGCCACTTCCTAGCCCCTGGATGCCACGAGGACCGACACAGCCTCAGAGCTGCTCCCACAGCGCCACTCTGGGGGTGGAGAGGAGGAGGTGCCTGGGGGTGGAGGAGAGAACTGCCTGCCAACAGGTCCAGGGTACAGGACTGTGGGGGACGTGTGGGATGGGCAAGTCCCCACAGCACAAGGCTGGGGGTGCATGGCCTCAGGACAGTGAGAAGGGACATGGGGGGTGCCTGAGAGGGTCAGGGAAGGGGGGGTGGGTCTGGTTGTGGAGGTGACTCTTTATAAAGTTCCCATCAATAAAATGCCTTTGGGAAAGCGTTGTCTGTGACACGGCCCAGCCAGGGGTGGGGTGGAGGCTCCCTGCCCTGCCCTGCCCAGCGAGTCCCAGGGAGACAGACTTCTGGGAGAGAGGGGTTCCCTCTGCAGGGGCAGTGCACCTCAGCCAGGATCGACAGTGACACTGGCCAGCATTGTGAAAGCTGTCGGGTTTGTTACTCAGCCGCACACAGCACAGGCTGTCCTTAGCTCAGAACAGAGAGCTGGAGGTTCAAGCAGAGCCCATTCTGGTCAGCCCAGAGCTCAGCCGAGCTGTAGGGAACCCCATTGTTCCAGTTCTGTCTTCCCCCCCCCCCCATCTGACCGCCTTGATCAGTTCCCAGGGGAGAGTCCTGATTCCTTCCAGCAGCCAGCCCTTATCCCCCACTTCCCCAGTCTGTGCTCAGCTTCCCTGCGGAGAGAGGGGGAATCCATCCCCCTCTGGGGTGTTGGGTGCTAGGTGTCCATGTCCTGGGCATGTGGGTCTGCATGGGCGATTGGCCTTTCAGTGACCCATCCTGGCTCAGACAGCTGGGTGCCATTCCTACCTATGTCTCTTAGGGCATGTCTACACTGCAGTTGGACACCCGCAGCTGGCCCGTGCCAGCTGACTCCGGCTACATGCCCGTTCAATTGCAGTGTAGGCTTCTGGGCCCGAGTGAGCTCTGGGCCCCTCCCAGTCACAGCGCCTGTGTGTCAGCCTGAGCCCGGAAGTCTGCGCTGCAGTTCAACAGCTGAGTCAGCTGGCAGGGGCCAGCTGTGGGTGTCTAGTGTGGACATACCCTTAGCGGGCCCTGAGAGCAAACAAGCCCCACCATAATAACGTGACCGAGAGGGGAAACCGAGGCCCACATTGGGGTCAAATATTAAGGGACATCCCACTTCGTCCCAGGGACCTCACCATGGCCCCCTGTCCAGCGAGAGGCCAGCCCCTCATTCAGCCAGTGGTGCCAGCGGGGACAGCCTGGTAGCCCCTCAGCGTACCCCAGGGATGAGCTCTGAGCTCTCATCATCGCAGCACAGACCCAGGCTTTGCTGTGGTCACAGAGTGCCCTGTGGCCTGCAGAGGGAGCAGGAGCAAGGAGTGGGAGCCCTCAGCCAAGTGCTGCGCTGGCCTTGCGGGGGACCCTGGGAATATCAGTTCCTCTGCCTGAGGGAGGAACTGGGCCCCAGTCAAGTGGGGAGGGCAGCAGGGGTGACCCTCCACCCCCAGCCTGGATGCCAGCCCCACCTGCACCCAGGCAAGGGCAGGTGGGTTCTGGTCATGGTATTGGCCCGCCTCCCCTCGAGTACAGCCTTTGAGGGTGGTGGTACCCAAGGGGAGAGCCCCTGCCCACAGGGCCTGGTCCGTGTGTGGCCAGGGAGGGGAACAAGAGGAGCCCCATTTGCCAGAGGGGGAGCGGGATGGGAGCAGGTCACGGGGTCACTATCACTGTGACCTTGAACTCCTCTCACGCCCAAGATCTGCAAGTACCACTCAATCGTGACCCAAGCCCAACTGTCCCAGTGCCCCCCCACCCCACTAGATAACCACTCCCATTCCACAGCCAGGAATAGAACCCGGGAGTCCTGACTCCCATCCTCCCCGGCTATAACTGACAGCAATGAGCGCGAAGTGATGGTTGTGCTATAGGGACAATTGATAAAGGGGGACTAGTCACCCCTGGGGGTGTCCCGCTGGGCTCTGGTCTCAGCCCGGGGCTGGGCAATGGCTGTATTGATGAGCTGGAAGGAAACATAGGCCCATTGCTGGTGAAGCATACAGGTGCAGAAGTGGTGAGTAACGCCGGGGACACACAGTACTACAGAGCGAGCTGCATCGTTGGTACAGTGCGTGCATCCAAACAGCATGCACCTCAACATGGGCAAGGGCAAAGGAACCAAGAGGAGGGGTTGCGTGCCGGATGTGGGGCCTGTGTCCTGGAGAGCAGAGATGCCGGAAAGAACGGCAGGGTCCCATTGAAATTGAACTGCCCAAGGCTCCCAGCGTGGGGCTGTGGCTAAGAGGGTGAGTGCGTGGCTGGCTGGATCAGCAGGGGGAGGGGATCATGTTCGTGAGACTGGTACTGGGTACGGTGTATATTCATAGTTTCATGCAGTTTAAGGCCAGATGGGCTCATCTGCTCTGATCTTCATGACCCAGGTGTTACACTGCACGCAGACACCCCTGGACCGAGCTCAGGGACTTCAGTCAGATGAAAGCATTTCAGTCCTCAAGGCACTGATTTCTGTGTGTCAGGCAGAGAGGTGAGACCGAGGGCGATGGCAGGGAATTGACCAGGTGCGATCTGCCCAACTCTATCCCAGCAGGTAACCCCTGCCTCAGGCTGTAGAAGAGGGTGAAACCCCCAAAGTCCCTACCAGTCTGATCTGGTGGGAAATTCCCACCAGATCCCAAGTCAGGTGACCCATATATAAGAGCGAGATAGCAGCCAGGCAGCTAGACAGAGGATGTCCTCACTGCAAACAGGACAGGGACAAGTGGGGCGGGGTTGGAGAAGAGCTACAAGAAGGGAGGGCTGGGAACCTGCCGGGCAGGTAGATGCTGAAGGATCTCAGTGAACTCAGTGTCTCCGCGCCTCTGAGTACCTGCCCGGGGAGGAGATTTCAGAGAGAAGGGGGCTCTGTGCTCCCCCAGCAAAGGCAGAGCCTGGCTGGAGCTGAAGCTGGATAATCCTGGACTAGAAATAAGAGGTCAGTGTTTACCAGGGAGCGGAATTGACAGAACAACTGGCCTGGAACATGGGGGATTCTGCATCCCCGGCAGTCAGTACATCAGGACCACATGTATTTGCTGTAGCTCGGTCAGAGGTCAGTAGGCAGGGCTCACTGGTTGGGTTTGCCCAACCTGGGTGATGCAGACACCAGACTGGGCCCCTTCTGGCCTATTAACTAAAGACACTCACAGGCCATGTCTAAGACTTTGGTCCATGCACGTTACACAAGGCGTACAACTGCTAAAGTTTGTATATCGCTCGGGCGTGTGTGTACTTGGCTGCTTGTGTTGGTGCTGTATACCCCCCAGGAGTGCGTGTGTCGCTGCACAGTGTGGTGCACCATGGGCAGGTATTCCAATATCCTTTTGGGAAATTTTCACAATGTATTGTGGGACTAGTACGACTTGCCCAGGGATCTGGGAACTAGGGGGTCAAGTTCCCAGCTTGCAACTTTGTCCATCCCATAATGCCATCCATATCCCATCATTTTCATGTCATTTTTTTTTAAATCCCCAAACCCTTTTGTTATTCTTCTGTCTCTGCCGTCTGTAAGAGAAGCACGGAGCCTGCAGCGCTCTGCACTGTTCTCATGAACATTGCAAACCCAGGACTGTATGGGCAGACCTGCAGGAAGAACCGCACCAATGGGGGACATGAGATTTCTTTGAGGACACTGCTGAGGGACAGCGACAAACAGTTCAGGATTGTCTGTGGCATTCACACCGGAGCACGGCTGCCAGGCCCGAGAAATGAGCACTGACTGGTGGCATCGCATCGTAATGCAGGTTGGGACGACGAGCAGTGGCTGCAGAACTTTCAGATGTGAAAGGCCACGTTCCTGGATCTACATGCTGAACTTGCCCCAGCCCTCCAGAATGAGGGCTGCACTGACAATGGAGAAGTGTGTGGAGATCACACTCTGGACGCTTGCAATGCAGGATTGCTGCCGGTCAGCAGGAATCATTCTGGAGTTGGAAAATCCACTATGGGGGTGTGATGGGCCTCAGGGTCCTGCCACACCCATCCCAGAAAAGGAGCAGTAGAGGAGTCCTCCAAGCAAGGTACCAGTTTAAAGACTGCAGACGCACCCAACCAGGAAAGGAGGTGGGTGCCGCGCCATTATGTGGGGCCCTTGTCATGCAGTGTGTAGGGCTGTTACTTGTCTCCTGTTGCGCAGGACTGTGGCTCTCAGCAGTGTGCAGGACACAGAGGATGGATTTACAGCAATGCGGTTCCCAAACTGCGGTGAGGCGATAAACAACACGCACATCCCTATTTGGGCACCAGCCCGCCTCATCACAGAGGACAGCAACAGAAAGGGCTTTTTTATGATGGTGCAAGTGTTGGGTGGATCACCAGGGATGCTTCGCTGACATCAGTGTAGGCTGGTCAGGGATGGTGCATGACGCGTATGTCTTTAAGAACACGGGACTGTGCAGAAAGCTGCGAGCAGGGACTTTCTTTCCTGACTGGCAGATTATCGTTGGCGATCTTGAAATGCCAATAGTGATCCTGGGGGACCAGCCTGTAGGAGAGAGAGAGAGAGAGCCTGAAGTCCTGGGCCTGGTGTAAGATTTTGAGGCCTGAACCAGAGGCTGAGTCAAAGTTAGGCCCTGTGTTAAAGTAGCTGTTTACAAGTTTACTGTATGACCATCGCAAAAATATTGCTAGTGTTGTTAAAATACAGGCCCCCAGGAGACGTGACAGATACGGGGTAAGTGTGAAAACACACTCCAGACGATCCTGAGCTAACACCAGACAGGATGTTTTGCCCCAGGCACCTGGATCATGCTACAAGGGGAGGTAGCAAGCAGATGGCCTGAACTAGGGAGAGTTGTTTCTCAGTCTGTAAATATTGGGGTGCCTCACTTTATCTCTTTGTGTGGCCTGGGGGCCAGCAGAAATTCCTGCGACTCACTGAATCGCTCCTTGCCACAGGGCACTTGTGTTAGCACACCTGTAGCTCCTATGGGGAGCTAGGATTGTGTCTTGAGGGCACTAAACCCGGCCGAGTGCCTTTGTCATAGAGCAGTGCCGGCAGTCGTTCTTGAATAACACCGAGGTCTGTGGAATTAGCAAGGGGCAGTTTATGCTTGCATGGAGAACACTGGCTTTTTTAAGGCAAAGACATGGAGCAGCTGTAACAACTCAAAGCAGCCCTGGACTGTGTCACCGCAGCAACGACACTTCAGCCGTCTGCATTTGACAACACAGCCTAGCCCTGGCTCATGAAGCCATACAGCGGCCACATCGACAGCACCAAGGAAGGGTTCAACTTCTTCCGGCTCAGCAGTTGCAGAATGACAGCTGAATGTGCTTTTGGTAGACAGACAGGGCACTGACATTGTTTACTCAGTAAGTTGGATCTCCGTGCAAAAAATATCCCCATGGGTTACAGCTGCCGGCTGTGTCCTGTGAGGTAAAGGGGGCAAGGGTGAAGCTTGAACAGCCAGACGCAAGGGCCAGTACAGGAGCCCAGCATGGAGCTGTGCAGTTGAGGGAGGCTTTTAAAAAGCACTGTAACGGTCGGCCACAGCAGTGTTCTCTGTGGAGCGTTGTCAGGCCTGCCGCTTTGGGTGCTGCCAGGACCTGCGTCGTGCTTGCTGGACACGTAGAGATGTGGCTAGGTGCCTTCCTGGAGCTGTGAACTCCGGGGCGCTTGCTGCATGTGCCCAAGTCCTGCTTGCTTGGAGGGCCGCTCTGCATTCTACAATACGTGTCATGAACGAATAAAGATAACTTGATCCTCCAAAAATAGAACTTTATCGAATGGGTAAAAAAACTGTGCAGAAAATCAATGGGCAAAGAAACCCGCAGGCCATGTTATACTCATTTTTAACATAACTTAATGGGGTGAAAATGTAAAATTAGAAAGGAAGTAAACATTACTGTCCATTTGAGTGCACAAATGCTGCCCGTAGTGGGTCCACATAGAGCAGCTGGGGCTCTCGCAGGTTAGCAGCTGTGACGCTGTGGTTTTGGAGTAGTAGGGGTAAGGATGCGGCCTGTGGTGCCCCATGGTATGGTGAGGGGTGTAGGGAGCAGTGATTATGGAGGTCTCCAAGGACTGCAAAGGGTGGAGAGTCTGGGATTGTTGGACCTGTAGGTCCGCCAGGATCTGCAGTGTTTGGTTTGCTACCTACCTGAGAAGTCCCATTATGTCCTGGTGCAGCTCTCTCCCCTTGTCTTGCTGGCACTCCTGGGCTCCTTTTCTGTCTGCTCTCTCCTTCTCCAGGCTGTCTGCCAAGTGGGCCATCCAGCCCCAGGGCCTTTGTTCACAGTCCAAGGCAGCAGTAGCTGCAGGGTTTCAGTGAATGTGCCCTCGCTAGTCCTCTTCTTCCTTTGCCTCAAGGATGCAATGGCAGCAGCTGTGATGAAAACATTCACTGTACCCCTGGATTTACAGTCACAAGGGAACCATACGTTTCCAACCTCCCTTCTCTTACTCCCATAAACCCTTTTAACAAGACATGCCTATTGATACTTCAGCTTTGGAGCGCCTCGGCACAGTACTGCTCTCCAGCCCCAGCTGTGGTCCAGGGTGGGGGAGGATTTTCTCTGGCAGATGATGTAAAACTTTGGTCCCTATTCCATAGGTATGAGTACAGGGCAACGGTACTGAATATTGGCACTGTTTTCCACAGGAGGTGGTGAGTTTAGCTGATCTCTCACTCCTGAGGGTCACAAAGCACAGCTGCTACTGGTGTCCTGAAGCTGCCCAGGCCCATATGCCAATAGCCTGTGTACTACGATGGTGCCAGTCGAACGCATTGTAGAGTGGCATGGGATAGTGTCCTACTGTGGGGGAAGAAATAAGGCAGCCCTCTCTACAAACCTTTGGGAGAGGATTGCAGAGAATCTGCATGAACCTTTCCTGGAGATCTCTCAGGAGGATCCAAGGGACATAAAGCGTTCCTCATGCTCCCGCCTCCAACCCAACAGGAGAATGAAAAGCAGATGCCAGCCCTACCTCTGTTTGTTGCACCACTACCTCTTCTTGTAAGAGTCAAACAAGGAAACATCGATACATGTGTCTGGTTAACTTGGGGAAGGGCCAGGTACTATATTTAAATTTAAACACGGTAAGGGAAAATGCATGCACATGCTTCTCTGCGTTCCCCTCCCCTCATCCGTGCTTGACTGGCGGGACTGGCTGAGTGTGGTCCTGGCTTGTATCTTGGCTGGAGTCCTCCGCCACATCTCCCCCTCCTCCTTGCTCTTCTCTGTAGTGGTCTCTGTCTCGGGCTCCACCATGGTTCCCTACAGAAGTGACGGGGGGCAGCACTAGATCGACTGTTGGCCTCCCTGGTCTTGTGGTATCCCTGGCGAAATTCCTTTGCTTTCATGTTGCAGGGCTGCTGATCCCTGTCATATCCCTGTGCAATCTGGGTGTAGATGTCCATGTTTCTACAGCTGGTCCATAGCTGTGTATGCACAGTCTCTTCTCCCCACAGGCCCAAGAGATCCACTATCTCCTGTCTGCTCCAGGCAGGAGTGTGGAGCTGGTGTAATTCACCTCTGGCATGGCTCATTGTGCAGCTGCATGTAACAATGGTGATCTGAGAAGTGTGCTTGCCAAGCTGGGCTATCAGGAAAAGGCATTTCAAAACCGGGGCGATGGCTTCCGCTGTCTGTGAGCCCATGTCTTGGGCAGCAGAGTTCACAGTTGTGAGTAGGGCAGTCACTGTCCCAGGGAATTGGACATGGTGGGACAGCTGCTAGAGGACTGTTGGATTCAACATGTGTCATGTAGCGTGTATGTTTGCACTGCATCAGCCTCAGCAGGTCTGCTCCATGCTGTCTGGGGATGTGGGTTGGCTGCTCCCCATAATGGGGGGCACACGGCAGGGGACACATTGGACTGTAGATGCACGCACAAATGGGGTTGACATAAGGCATCTTCTGTCAGCCTAAACTTCGTAGTGTAGACCAGGCCTCAGAGGGCATATGCATTTCCTCACTCCACCCCAGCAATCCGTAGCTACGGGATGCCTTCCACCCAGCCTCAGTGCCCGTATTCCCCAGACAAGGAGAGGTTACAAGCCAGCTGATCTCTACCCACAGGTTTTATGCTAGTCTCTAAATCCCAGCTCTGTCTTTGGGCCTTTCCCATGGGTCCCTGGCGCTGCGCTCCCAGCATGGCCATATACTTGCTGTTTGTGTTGTCACACCTGACAGCAGTGCCCATATGGTGACTATATAGAGCTCCTGGCGTGAGCCCTGCAGCTGGACTGGGGGAACCAGCTTTCTACCCACTAGCCCTGCTCTCCCCCCAGCACTGGGCCAGTGTCACGATTTATCAGCCAGCCTAGTCCATAGATGCTATGTCTGCTCTGGGCAGGGATGGCAATGCCAGGACACACACCATTACCCCTGTGTGGTGTTGCATCCACACTAGGACTGGCCTCTCTTTACCAGACAGGGAGGGTAAAAGCTCTGCAGTCTGTGGGCAGAGGTTTCCAACTCCCTAGAGACCCTCCTGCAGCCTTCCTCACCCTGTCATTGCTCCCTAGAGTGTGAGGGGGCTGCAGTGCATTTTAGGGACTCGCAGGGGATGAAAACTGCAGTGCATTGTGGGAGCTGAGGGGGTTGGGTGAGGGCTGCAGCAGTGCATTGTGGGAACTGAGGCTGGATGATAGCTTGCAGTGTATCCTGGAGACTGGCAGGGGGACGGGGAGGGCTGCAGTGCATTGTGGGAACTGGGGGCTGGGTAAGGGCTGCAGTGCATTATGGGGAGCATTGAGGCTGCAGTGCATTGTGGGAACTGGGGGCCGGGTAAGAGCTGCAGTGCATTGTGGGGAGGCTTAGGGGGCTGGCTTGGCAGTGCAGTGGGGGGACCGGTGGGGGGGAGGTGAGGGCTGCGGTGCATTGTGGGAAGCGGGGGCTGGGTGAGGGCTGCAGAGCATTGTGGGGGCTGGGGGCTCTAGTCCCTGCTATTGCTGCTTGCGGAGCATCCTGGTGCTGCCGGGCTGGTGAGCTGGGCGGGACCCGCCGCGGGCTGCAGCTCGGGGCTGGCCGGGGCGGGGGTTGACCTGCGCGCGGGGCTGGAGCTCAGGGCTGGACCCACCCAGGACACAAGCTGATGCTCGGGGCTGTCGGTGGGTCCCTCCTGCTCCGATCCCAGCTCCGTGCAGGGCTCGGGGTTGCAGGGCTGGGCAGAGGCACTGGGGCTGGGCTGCGGGGTGGGGAATCGATGGGGCTGGGCGAGCCGCTTGGGGTAGTGCAGCACAAGGGGTGGCCAGCTGGGATGGTGTGTGTGACAGGGTGTGTGAGAGAGCTGGCTGAGGACCGTTCATGTTGATTTGTGTTACGTCCTGGAGCACTGGGGTAGTTCAGAAGGCTGGAAGAAAGCTAACATTATGCCCATATTTAAAAAGGGGGTAACCTGGGTAGTTATAGGCCTGTCAGCCTGACATTAATTCCAGGCAAGATAATGGAGCAGCTGATACAGGACTTGATTAAGAAAGAAGTAAAGAAGGGTACTATAATTAATGCCAATCAACATGAAACATTAACTTGATTTTTTTTATGAGATTACAAGTTTGGTTGATATAGGGAATAAAGTTGATGTAATAGACTTAGACTTCTGTAAGGGGTTTGACTTGGTACCACACGACCTTTTGATTAAAAAACTAGAACAATATAAAATTAACATGGTCCACGGTAAATGGATTAAAAACTGGCTGATAGGTCTCAAAGTGTAATTGTAAATGGGGAATGGTCATCGGTTGGGTGTGATTCCAGTGGGTGCCGCAGGGACCAGTTTTGGCCCTATGCAGTTTAACATTTTTATCAATGACCGGCCAGGGGTTCTCAAACTGGGAGTCAGGACTCCTCAGGGGGTCGCAAGGTTATTACATGGGGGGGTCGCGAGCTGTCAACCTCCACCCCAAATCCCACTTTGCCTCCAGCATTTATAATGGTGTTAAATAATATTAAAAAGTGTTTTTAATTTGTAAGGGGAGTCGCACTCAGGGGCTTGCTGTGTGAAAGGGGTCACCAGTAAAAAAGTTTGAGAGCCACTGAGAAGAAAACATAAAATATCACTCATAAAGTTTGCAGATAATACAAAAATTGGGGGAGTGACAAATAATGAAGAGGACAGGTCACTGATACAGAGTGATCTGGTTCGCTTGGTAAACTGGGCACAAGCAAACAATGTGCATTTTAATACAGTTAAATGTAAATGTATACAGTGGGGACAAAGAATGCAGGTCATATTTATGTGGTGAACTCTCTCCTGGGAAGCAGTGACTCTGAAAAAGATTTGGGGATCATGGTGGATAGTCAGGTGAATATGAGCTCCCGGTGTGACACTGTGGCTGAAAGAGCTAATGCAATTCTGGGATGCATAAATGGAAGTCTTGAGTAACAGCAGAGAGTATTTTACCTCTGTATTTGGCACTGATGTCCAGTTCTGGTGTCCACCATTCAAGAAGGATATTGATCAATTGCAGAGGGGTCAGAGAAGAGCCACAAGAATGATTAAAAGATTGAGCTCCCTGAGTCTCCCACGATAAGGCAGGTTTTCCAAACTATTTAGTTTTACAAAGAGAAGATTAAGGGGGATGATCACAGACTGTAAGTGCCTAGGTGGGGGCTCTTCAGTCTAGCAGAGGAAGGTCTAATACAATCCACTGGGTGGAAGTTGAAGCTAGACAAATTCAGACTGGAAATAAGATGTAAATGTTAACAGTGAGATTCTCCATCACTGGCCATTTTTGGCTCAAGATTGGGTGTTTTTGTAAAAGATCTGCCCTAGGAACTATTTTGGGGCAGGTCTCTGGCCTGTGTTATACAGGAGGTCAGACTAGATGAACACAATGGTCCCTTCTGGATTTGGAATCTATGGCGTGGAGGAAGGACCATGTGGGTGGGTGGGAGGGAGGGTGTGACACAGAATAAGGGCTCTGAGTGTGATACAGGGTGTGTGTGACACTAAAAGGGGGCCGAATTTGTGTGACGGGAGCATAAAAATTGGGGCCCCATGTATATGACTCAGGGTATATGACAAGGTGTGTGACACACAAGGGGGCAGTGTGATTGTGACATGGGGGGATAGGAAGTTCACTACGACAGTGGCTGTAGGGTACCTGAGAGCACTGCACCATAGAAACTTCACACGGGCAGGGAAATGGCAGCCCCCGGCCTGTGAAATTGCCAGAGCTGCTAGTCTGTCTGTGGAATTTCATGGGGTGGAGTTAGTTCCAGAAAACTTGAGACGCCATCAGCACAGAGCTCAGCCTATGGAAACAATGACAAGTGTCACCTGCCCTCCTGTATAACACAGCCCGAGACTTCAGCCAGTCACCGTTGTCTGTTTGGCCCAATAACTTGTATCTGACTAAAGCAGCTTCCAGAAGACCATTCAGCCTGGACCTGAATCCAGCGAGTGATGGGGAAGCCACCCTCATCTGCCTTATTTCTGGTTGGAATTGGTCTGGCTTTAGTTTCCAACCAGTCACTCTTGTTCTGTCTTTTCTCTGCTAGAGTAAAGGGCCCTTCAGCACCTGGGATTGTCTCTCTGGGATGTGTAACCAAGTCGCCTTTCAACCTTCTTCTTGAGCAGCTAAACAGCCTGGGCGCTTTCTGTCTCTCCCTGGCAGGCATTTTCTCCAGCCCACGAATCATTTTTGGGTTGGTTTTTTTTTTTTGCCTTTTCTCTGCACCCTCAACAATTATTCAACATCCTTTATAAACATGGACACCAGAACAGCAGGCAGGAGTCCAGGGCCTGCCCCACCAACGCCGTCCCCAGAGGGAAAACTGCCTCCTATCTCCCTATCCAGCCAAAGGTCACTTTAGCCCTTGTTGCCACAGCATTGCCTTAGGAGTCCCTGTTGAGGTGTTTGTCCCCTATGCCCCCTAAATCCCTTTCCGTGTCCCTGCTTTCTAGGGTCCGGCCCCTGTGTGGTCAGTGTGACCTGCATCCCTTGTTCCTAGAGGTATGACCTTGCATCAGGCTGCATTAAACACATTCTGTTTGAATGGGCCCAGCTGACCAAGCCGTGCAGCTCGCCCAGTCTGGCTGCCCTGGCCTCGTCGCTAATTACCGCTCGGCTGGTCTGTGTGTCAGCCGTGAATGCTCTTCTCAGCTGGGAGTTTGTATTTCCTACCTGATCGCTGATGAAAATGAAGACTAGCGTCAGGCCGAGAGCTGGTCCCTGCAGAGCCCACTTGACGGGGGGCGCACGGACGACTGCGCTCGGAAAGCTGTCACGTAGCCAGCTGTCAATCCGCTGAACGTGTGTGTGTGAGAGAGAGAGACAATGGGCGTGTGTGAGAACAGGCTGCTGGTGTGGGGTGCCCCACGGGCTGAGGGGTTTGTGGAGCTGCATGGGAACATGATCCATACACAGTGGGGGTTCGATACATACCCCAGCTCCCTCCTGCCCCTCCCTTCCTCCGTGTCACACCAGAGCTGCCCTGCGGCTGATACTGGGGAGTCACAGCAGTTACTGGGGGGCAGCGCTGGTTGGGCTGAACAGCAGGGGCACATGCCCAGAGGACGCGGGCTGGGGGGCTGAGTCCGTGCAGCTGTGAGCCCGTTCCTGGTGTCCCTCTGCTCCGTCCCTGGTCAGGAGGCTGTCTGAGGGTTGCCTGTCGTGCTGTCCCCTGCCCGTCCTGGTGCTGACCCCAGCTGTCCCCAGCAGGCTCAGGCGCCCCGCGGGATGGAGGAGGACGAGCTGCAGGAGAAGGAGTTCTTCTCGTGGGAGGAGTTCAGCACCTTCTTCGATGCCTGGTGCGAGCGCAGGAAGGTCCTGTTCTTCGTCAAGAATTCGGTGCCGCTCAGCAAGTGCAAGTGGGCAACGGTGCCCCCACGGCCCGACGTGGTGGAGGCCCTCAAGTACAGCTCCGTGCGCCTGGTCTGCAAGGACTTTCGCGGCTCCAGCAAGCCCGACCAGGGGTGAGGACCCACTGTGGGCGGAGCACGGGGGGTGGGCAGTTCGGTGGAGGGGCAGCACACGCAGAAGGGCTGGGGGAAGCACAGGGACACAGCTATGCAGGACGGTTCAGCACCAAACTGGGCATGTACCATGTTCCCCGTGGGACTCCTGTGCGTCGTGGTGTTCACCAGAGCCCACCTGCAAAGCAGGGTCTAACTGGGCCAGGGCTTGGAGCCCATATCCTTGCTGTGTGGGTCTCAGGAGGGGGCACTCTCCCCTGGCAGTTAGTGCTGGCCCCAATGCCCAGGTGGTGCTAGGGGGCCTTTGCTGTGGAGAGCAAGAAGTGGGGGTTGGTGACTCAGTAGAGGGCGCTGTCCCTTGGCAGTAAGTGCTGTCCCCGATGCCCAGGGCAGCACTAGGGGGCCTGTGCTGAAGGGAGCTGAGTGGCTGATCTAGATGTAAAATTGGAGTCTTCCTCGCTTGTAGTTAAAACGATCCCATGGAGAGTTCCCTTAAGAGCTGGGGTGAGAACCCAGGTATCCTTTTGAAACGCTAAGATGGCTAGTCCGTCTCCCTACAACCCCCATTTCTGTTCTCTGTATGACTTCCCTTCCTGATCTCAACTGTTGTGCATTGGTTCGGTGTGACTTTTAAACGGCCTTCATGTCCCACCCCAGAGGCAGCTGCATCGCAGTACCGGGCAAGGAATCCTGTGTAAAGAGTCTCCACACCCCAGGCACGGGATCCCTCTGTAGCCTTTTCCTATGTCCCATTGGGGCTGAGGTGTGTGTGGCTGAAGGGGCAGATAAGTGGCTGTTGTCAGTGCGTGTTACCCTAGGCGGGTGAGGCTGTGATGGGGCAAAGTTTACGTCCCTCGGCACTGCCAGACTGGCTCAGCCCCAGGCTGCCTAGCTCCATATCTGAGAGTGACAGCACCTGCTGCTGCTGCTGAGGGAGCTGCCCGAATCCCTGCAGTGGGGAGTGCTGGTATAGCCTGCCCCAGGGAACTCCCCCCGGCTCCTGTCAGTCTGTGGCTGGCTGGGAGGTGGGTTATCTCCCTGCCCCGTTGCGGGGGCTTTAATCCTGACTCTAATAATTAATAACAGTCCCCAGCTCGTATCTAGTCCTTTCCCTCGTAGAGCTCACAGCCCTTTACCCACTGTACAGAGGGGAAACTGAGGCACAGAGAAGGGACAGGACTTGCCCAAGGGCCAGGGCCGGCTCCAGGCACCAGCGCAGCAAGCAGGTGCTTGGGGCGGCCAAGGGGAAGGGGCGACACGTCCGGCAATTCGGCGGCGGGTCCCTCCGTCCCTCTCGGAGGGCAGGACCTGCCGCCGAAGAAGAAAGCGGCGCGGTGGAGCTGCCGCCGAAGGGCCGCCGATTGCGATCGTGGCTTTTTTTTCTTTTTCCCCACCGCTTGGGGCGGCAAAAACCCCGGAGCTGGCCCTGCCAAGTGTGCACGCCAGGCAGAGCTGGGAACAGTGCCCAGCTTTTCTGTGTCCCAGTGCAGAGCTCTATCCAGTAGGCCACACTCCCTCAGTAATGTTGGGTGTTCTTGTTATCCAGACAAAGGCCCAGCCCGTCTCTGAGCCCTGCTCAGCCCTGGCCCAGCGCTTCCTTGTGGTAGTGAGTTCCCCAGGCTTATAGCACTGTGGGGGAGGGATTTCTGCCTGTCTCATTACCCATGTCCTGGTTCCTGCCTCATGAGCGAGGGGAGCAGAGGTACCTGTCTCTGTCCCATCGATGCCATGGGTCCCTCTGTCCCATCCTCTCCATGCAGTAATCTGCTTGGGCTCTTCAGCCCCCCAACTGGAAGCCCCCCTCCCAACACAATAGCTGAGTTCCAGCTGGCGTGGCTCTGAGGTCTCCCCAGGAGACCTGCAGTGGGGTGCCCTCACCTGGCACCCTACTATTAGGGCTGCGTGGAGGCTCCATGCACACAGGTGTATGCCGTGGTACCCGCCAGGCATGGGGTGAGCATAGGCCCCGCCCTGCCAGCTCCCACAGCTGCCTCCTGGCTCATGGGTGAGGCGTGTGCTGGGGTCCCAGCCTGTTCAGCCTCTCTCTCTGCCCACAGGGGGCAGCACAAGGGCTGCTGTGCCAGCATTGTGCTGAAGATGAGCCCCAAGAAGGACCGGCTGATCGTCACCGAGTGCCAGCTGGCCCACAACCACGCCCTGTGCCCCATCGAGTTTGCCTACTACTTCAAGAAGGGCTACCTGATGGCCAACTCATGCTTGCCGGTGCGCACCACCAACAAGATCTCCAAGCAGTTTGTGGGGGGGCCAGACGTGCGGCGCCTGCTCTCCTACTGCAAGAGCCGTGACCACGGGGTGCTGGACGTGCTGACCGTGCTGGACGGGCTCTTCGCCAGCGACCCCAGCGCCAAGGTCAAGCTGGTCTTCATGGAGGACAAGGTCATCGTCCAGACCATCTTCTTCCTGAGCTCGCGCATGATGGCACTGAGCCGACGCTTCCCGCTCATGCTGTTCTTCGACCGCATGGTGGGGCTGAACGAGGAGTTTGACCTGTATTCGGTGCTGTGCGTGGATGGGGCGGGGCGCGGCCGCGAGGTGGCCTACTGCCTGACGCAGCGGGAGACGCCCGACCTGCTGCGCTTCACACTGGCCTCGCTGGTGCAGAGCGTGCCTGAGGTCAAGCTGCAGGTGCGGTGCATCACGCTGGGCGTGGAGATTGCCCACCTGGAGGCGGTGAAGGAGCTGCTGCCCAATGCCCGCGTGCAGATCTGCCGCTCCCAGGTACTGGAGACGCTCTTCAGCAAGGCTCAGGAGCTGGGTGCCGCCGAAGATGAGCGCATCTGGCCCCTGCTCTGCCGGCTGGCTGCAGCCAAGTCGCCGGCCGCCTACCAGCAGGCGGTGCAGGAGATGAAGACCATTCTCCCCCAGCGCTTCGTGCGCTACTTCCAGCGCCATTGGCAGCCGCGCAGCGAGATGTGGGTGCAGTTCTGGGCCTTTGAGACGGCCCGCAACGTCAACGCCTGCGAGCTGCTCAAGCAGCACCAGCGCCGGCTGCTGGCAGCCCTCAGTCCCTCGCCCACCGTGGCCCAGTGCATGCTGGACCTGCTGGCCATGCAGGTGGGCAGCGAGGCCCACGAGCTGGACGAGGGAGAGCTGGCCACGCACTACCGTGCCATCTGCAAGCCAGAGCCGGCTGGACTGATCGAGGAGGAGCTGGGCTTTGCACGGCACGGCCGCTACCGCTTCCAGGAGACGGCCGAGGGCTACCTGCTCCATGACGGCCTGTCCGAGTTCGCCATGGATCAGGCCCTGACGCGCTGCTCCTGTTCCATCTACACCTCCAGCCTGCTCCCCTGCCGCCACCTCTTTGCCACGCGCCTGCGCACCGGGCTGGCACTCTTTGACCCTGGCCTGCTGCACAGGAACCGGGCAGCACTGCTGGGCGCATGCTAGGGCCGTGGGGCAGGGACTCCAGCTGCTCCGGGTGCTTACTGTGTAAGTCAGGGGGCCAGGCACTGGTGCGGGGCCGGCTGCACATCTGCAGCTCGCACAGCAGGGGAGAAGCCAGCCCATTGCCACGATGGGGGTGCCCTGCGATGACGTCAGGATGGAGGAGATACCTGGGTGCTGGTCCTGTTTGACTTGTTTTCACAGAGAAGAGAAAGTGGCAGGTGGTGCTGTCCTGTAGCTGAGAGCACCCACAGCCAGTGCCAGGCAGGGACCTCAGTGGGTTGGGTGCCCATCATGGGCTGGGTGTTGCTGTCCCATAGCTCAGAGCACCTGCAGCCCAGGCCGGGTAGAGATCCCAAGGTGTCTGTGTACCCATGGTGGGCTGGGCACTGCTGGCCCGTAGCTGAGAGCACCCAGAGCCCCTGGCAGAGGTGGGTGGGTGGATGTTGCCATGTGGGGTGTGATACTCTGGGGTGTCTGCGCCTGCCGAGGCGGGTGGGTGGATGATGCCATGCAGGGTGTGACACTCTGGGGTGTCTGCGCTGCAGAAGTGGGTGGGCGGATCATGCCATTTTGGGTGTGACGATCGGGGGTTTCTGCGCTGCAGAGGCTGGCGGATGATGCCATATGGTGTGTGACGCTCTGGGGTGTCTGTGCTGTCAGAGGTTGGTGGGTGGATGGTGTCATGTGGGGTGTGATGCTCTGTGGTTTTCTGTGCTGGCAGAGGTGGATGGGTGGATGGTGCCATACGGGGTGTGACACTCTAGGGGTGTCTGCGCTGGCCGAGGTGGTTGGATGGATGATGCCATGCAGAGTTTGACACTCAAGGGGTGTCTGCGCTGGCAGAAGTGGGTGGGCGGATGGTGCCATGTGGGGTGTGACACTCTGGGGTGTCTGCGCTGGCAGTGGCGAGTGGGCGGATGGTGCCATGCGGGGTGTGATGCTCTGGGGTGTCTGCGCTGGCAGGGGCGGGTGGGTGGATGGTGCCATGTGACGTGTGATACTCTGGGGTGTCTGTGCTGGCAGGGGCAGATGGTGCCATGCGGGGTGTGATGCTCTGGGGTATCTGTGCTGTCAGAGGTGGGTCTGTGGATGATGTGGTGTGACGCTCTCTTTGTACAGAGAATACATTTTATTCAATAAACGTATATTTTCCTTTTTTGACCCTTCCTGGCTTACAGCTCCTCCCTCAATTCCCTCATGCTCTGATGGCGCTGTGGTTTCCTTCAGGGCCAAATCTGGGGCTGCCCAGCTTGGTGCACATTGCCGTGGTGCCAGGGCTCTGAGTCAACTGGTGCCATGCCCCCACCCCTCTCCAGCTGCTGGCTCTTCTCACAGTCTCAGCTTTCATTGCTTTAAAAAGTCCGTCTCTAGAGGCCTGGGTGTGTGGAAAAGATCCCAAAGTGCCCATAGCGTAACCAGTGCAGGGACATCTGCCTGGGCAGCTGGAGAGCTTGGCTCCACTCAGGTAGGGGAGGTGTGACCTGCCCTGCTCAGCTCCAGGATGTGGTAACTGCTGCTCAGTGCCGATACTAATTTCGATGTCAGCTCTGGCAACTGATTCATGCCATGGGACAGTGGCAGGGTCATGTCTGCGCCTTGTCCTGGCAGTGACGCAGGCCACTGCTCTGTCACCCCCAGGACGGAGGAGCCAGCAGAGTCCCTGGCACCTTCAGTGCCCACCGAGGGGCTGAGCCTGGAAAGCCACACAGTAATGGACTGGACCTCTGCCCTGGGCAGCATGCGCAGGTGGCTTGGCCTGGCGCTAGCCCTGGGCAGAGCGGGAGGGGAGCAGCCCTGGGACCCCTGCCCAGCACTGTGGCCAAGGGGTTCCCAGGCAACAACATGGGGATTCCAGGAGCTGGGCAAATAGGCCATGCGGGGTGGCGGGTGGGGCAGGGACGCCATAGGGCACCATGGGGGAGTGCTCCGGGGTGGGGGCAGGGATGCCATAGGGCACCATGGGGGCGTGCCCCAGGGGCTGTAAATTGGACGGGTGGGGGTTGGAGAGTGGCAGGAGTGAGGCTACATTTCCCACCATGCCCCTGGGTAGGTGAGACATTAGCAGGAGTGAGGCTGCATTTCCCAGCATGCCCCTGGGTCTATTTGGCGAGCCTGGAGATTCTTCTGCTACCAAGACTACATTTCCCAGCGGGCGTAGCGCGCTCGTTTTTGGATTGCGTGCGCAGCGCACGTCGGCTGTTGTGACGTCAGGAGCTCGGTGGCTGTCGGAACGCGACGGGTTGGATTTTCCCCGCGAAAGGGCGGTGGGAGGCGCGAGCCCCGGGTTGGAATTGGGCGTGAGACCCGCAGGTAGCCGCGCGCGCGCGCCGCGCGCCCCCTCCCCCGGCCGCTGGAGTGGGGACTGTTGGGGATAGAACGTTGAGGGCCAACGACCGCGCGCAGCGCCTGTGGGGCAGAAATGGCGGGAAAAGGGGCTGCTGCTCACCTGCCCCATCCCCTCTTCCAACGCCCCCTGCGCTTCTCTCTGCCAACTGCCCCTACCCCCCTCCTCCAGCCACCTGCTCCCCCGGCCATGCACCCACCCCTGGCCCTCAATCAGGCCACCTGCTCCCCCAGCCATCCCCACACCTGTCTCCCCCCACTGCCAGGCAGACTCCCAGTCTGGTCCAGGGAATCCAGTCTCCAGCAATGACCCTGGTGCTTCCCAGGGGGCAGCTGCCCCCTCTGCTCCGTGCCCTGGACCCTGGCTCGGGGCTGAGCAGCGGGAACTGGGCTCAGTGCCTAGGCAGGTGGTTTCACCTTCCTGTCAGTGCTGTAGACTAATGCTTGCCCGGCTCTGCCCCAGGTTCAGTTCTTGGGCCAGCTCGGGGGCCTCTCACCTCTGTCCCCTTTTCTGCCTGCAGCTGGAGCCGCCATGGTGGAGGGGCGCTGAGCGATCCCTGGTGCTTGGCTCACAAGGTCCCAGAGCAGCTGACGTGTCAGAAGGGCTTTGCATCTGCCTGGCCTGCAGCGACAGCTCCCCCCACCCCCCACGATGCAGCGCCCGATCACGTAAGTAATGCCCCCCCGGGGGGCTGGAGCCTCGGCACCCCCTTGCTGCCCCACTAGTGACAGGGGAGTGGTGAGAGAGCAGGGGATGGAGAGAGGCTGGTTGTTTCTTGCCAGCCCCCTGCCCTCGCACCTCCACCCCCGTGGCAGCAGAGCTCGCCTGTGCTTCCCTGCCCCCAGTGGCATGTCTCAGCCCACTGGGGAAGGCACAGGCCCTGCCTGCGCTGTTAGGTGCATTGCCTTTCAGAGCTGAGGCTGGTCCCTGGGTCTCCTGGCCTGTCTCTCTTGCTCTTATCCTGTGCTCAGCGCTGTGAGCACAAGTACTCGAGTGTCTCAGAGCGCCTGCCCTGCAGAGACTTCCTGCCCCCCAGAGCTCTGGCCACATGTGCCCCCTGCGAGGTTATAACATGGCTTGCAGCTAAGTGAAGCATAGACAAGAGCTGCTTCTCTGCATGTGTGGGGTGATGCAGTGAGCCCATGGGTGGGGCAATGCAGCAGTTGTTCTGGGTATTGCTGGAGCACTGCAGGCCCTTCTGTTGGACCTCCATGCAGTTAGAGAGCCTAGGGCTGCCAATGCAGGGCTTTCTCTCGTTGTACTGCAGCTTGTTACCTGGCTGACTAAATATATCAAGTGGCTGGTGGGAGCCTTGATGGGCTCCTGTGCTGGGCCAAAGGGATTTCCTTTCCTCAAGAGGCTGTCTAGTCTGCCTATGCAGGGGTGCTAGTCAGGCATTTCTGTCTCTGTTGCTTTGGCCAGGTCATTTTTCCAGCCCATGAAGGCAGTGAAGGAGGAGGAGAAGATCAGACTGCCAGCAGAAGAGGACTCAACCAGCCAGTGAGTTACTGCCAGGCTCCGTTACGCACCATGAGGGGCAGTTGGAGTGAGGTCTCGCTGGTGTTGGCTCCGGGGCCATCCTCTCTGACCCACAGCTTCGTTACAGGGTGTCAGAGGCAGCTGTGCCGCAGAGAAATGGCTTAAGCCTCTGTGTGGACTCCCCATTGAAATCCACTGCCAAGAGGCCCCTGCGTCGGGTCTTGGAGAGCGACAGTGACGAGGAGGAGGCTGTGCTGACAGCCCAAGCAGAGGTGGCTCCCATACAGGACAAAAGCTCAGAGAAAGCTAGCAGCAAGCAGGTATCCTCTGCGCACTCCCAGTCTCTCCCCCTGAACCCCCATGGTGCCCTTCACTTGGCCTGCACCAGCTCAATGCCTCATCCATGCCTTGCCTTAGTGCCCTTCACTCCAGTGAGGTTCTGGGCTCCCTCTTGTATGTGTCCCCTAATGGTAGTCCTGCAGTGTGTCCTGGGCAGAGTGCCTTCTGCTGGTGGGAGAGGTACATACAGTGCAGTGTCCTCTGTGCTGCTACAGAGACCTGTCTGTGTGTGCCCCCTCCCTCCACTTGGAGTTCTCCTGAAGGTGGCTATTGTGCCCCCTGTATCTCTCATAGGCCTCCTTGGAACCCCCACCCAAATTTCTTCCAGGAGCCTGTTGAAAGGGCCCATGCTGGCCCCTCTCTTGGGGCTGAGTGCTGCTCCCACCCCACTTTGCCCAGTGCTAGTGATACAGCCAGGTGGGTTGTGGTTTGTGTTCTATGTCTCTGTCCTGCCTGTAGCACTCTTGGGGGGGTTGTCTTTCAGGAGCCTATGCAAACTCCTCAGTCTGATCTCTCTGCGGATAGCCCCTCACCAAGCAGTAGCCACTCCGCTGGAGACAGCCCGGCCCTTTCTGACTCCCCTGCCATCGGCCATGCTGGCATCCCCAGACGCAGGACCGGTAAGGACCCTGCCCGGATGTGATCATGCCCTCACTCTCTTGCCTTGGGCACTCTTTCCAAGTGGCAGGCCTCTACCTGCACTCTCCCAGAGTGGGCCTCCATAGTTCAGCCCACTTTAGGATGGATCACCCGGCTACCAGGGCCTTATTTCCATTGTCAGGGGTCCTGAGCAGGTGTCTTAGGCCCCATGCAATCAGGCAGAATAATAGTCAGTTATAGATGACTCCTTGGTTCTTCTCCAAAGGCTCTGGGTAGGACAGCCACAGGAGACAGGCTGGATCAAATGGGTCACTGCTTCTGTGGGACAGAACGAGTGACCTTGTGCTGGTGCCGGGGCTCTGTCTCCACTCTCGGCCTGACTCTACACCAGCAAGGAGCCTTGCCTGCGTGCACCCGAATGGCCCATAGGGCTCCCCATGTTATTGCCCTGAGCAGCCCCTCTTTTGTGTCTCCTGTCACAGTGCCGGGCAACTGTGCCTGTATTCCTCCTTGTGGTCCAGCAAGGGCACTGACTCTAGGCTCCCAGCTCTCCAGCCATCGCTTTTCTTGGACAGAGACATGCATCTCTCTCCTGCCTGACCAGTGTTTTTCCAAGCTGCACATGATCCCTGCCTGCCCTGTGTTGTTCCCAGAAAATCAGTCTAACCAGTGTCTGTGTTCTGCTTGCTCTTCGAAGGCTATGAACAATATAATTGCCAGCAGTTAATATGTTGCGCTCTCCCTGGGCCATGCTTTGTTGATCTCTCCTCATTAAATCCCAGCCATGCTGCTCGTTTGCCTTTTCTTCCTTGAGCCCCGACAGAGACCTGCCCATGTGTGCGTTCACGGATGGGGTCCTGGTCTCCAGGAGATGTTTCTCTGGTTGCTGTTCTCCCTTCCTTTTGGCTTTCTGATGGCTTGGGCTTCTGTCTTTCTGAACTCTAAGTCTTGGGGAAGGTTGGAGCTGGTAGAACAATGTAGAGTGAGACGCAGTGTTGGTGCCTCTCTGCAGCACAACTGTGTTATGGCTGCCACGTTCACTCTGCCCACTAAATCACTCAGGCCTCAGCGTTCACGAGGGCCTGATCTTGGGTGCCAAGCTGTGCCCCATTCTCAGAGGGGCCAAGCACCCAAACTCCACTGAAGTCAGATGGAGAATTGAGGGTCACCTAAAGCCAGAGGGGCCTCTGGATGAGTTTGGCCTCACTGGGCGCTGTAGGTGACTGTGCTGGCCTGGCATGCTCTCTGTAACCCAGTGCTGCTCCTGCTTCTGCACCCTGCCACTTGTTCACCTCTGGACTCCGCACCCCCCCTTTTCCCACAACTTGTCCCGGTCCAAAGGCTTGGGGCAGGCTCCAGAGACCCCTCACAGTAGTTTGCAGGAAGCTGACTCTAACCTCTGCTCCTCAGCTCGCAAGCAGATCCCCAAACGCAAAATAGAGTTGCCAACTAGCAGGGAGAACAACAGGCATGAGGAGCCGAGTGCCAAGAGATGCCGGGAAGAGCAAGGTGAGAGTGTGCCAGCAGCTGCTCTGGGAATGCAGAGCCTCAGGCTTCCCTTCCCTGGATGTCTCCTGCTGCTTCCCAGAGGGTCCTGCTGCCAGTGACACCCCCAAGGGGATCTGTGTCTCCTGGCTGGGGGCTCATTTGCATGGCTTTTCCCTGGGCTGCACCCAGGCCTACGTGCACACCTGGGGTGCTCAAGACCTGAGTACTCCCCTGACTCAGGGGTCTGTATTGCATTACCATACCTGCAACCAGGAGGTGGCAGCAGTGAGCTTGCTGTAGGCATCCTGTGTAGAGCAGTGCACTGCTCCCAACCTTTCCAGACTACTATACCCCTTTCAGGAGTCTGATTTGTCTTGCATGCCCCCAAGTTTCACCTCACTTTAAAACTTCTTGCTTGCAAAATCAGACTTAGAAATACAAAAGTGTCCCAGAACATTATTACTGAAAAATGGCTTCCTTTCTCATTTTTACCATATAATTATAAAATCAACTGGAATACAAACATTATACTTACATTTCAGTGTATAGTATATAGAGCAGTATAAACAAGTCGTATGAAATTTTAGTTTGTACTGACTTTGCTAGTGTTTTTTATGTAGCCTGTTGTGAAACTAGGCAAATATCTAGATGAGTTGATGTACCCCCTGGGGGTCCCCCCCTGCACCCTGTGTGCCTGATCAGCTGTGGGCTTCTGTCCTGCTGCAGGCCCAGGAGATGAGGCAGGCAGGGGAGCAAAGGAAGAAGACGCCATGGAAATGCAAGAGGTGAAAGGTCAGCATTCGGAGATAGAACTGGCTGAAGTTAATGGCGCTTCAGAGGAGGGGGCTGTGAACAAGGGAGAAGAGGACCGCGCTGGAGGGGGAGCCCAGGAGAAGCCTGAGCCACCCAAGCCCAGCAGAGCCATCTCCAGCTTCTTTGGTGAGTGTGGGGGCATTGTAGCCCCGCTGGTTCAGGGACCCCTGGGCTGGGCTTGGGGAGCTGGTTTCCAGCATGAGGGATAATCCATTGCTTGTGTGGGGTCAGAATGTCCGCAACTGAGCTCTCCGATCTGGAGCTGCCACGTAGGAAACCACCTCATAAATGTAGCAAATGTGGCCAGCAAGGCTCAGCGCCACTGTTCTTGGCACTCTCCAGAGCAGTGCTGCGCCCAGCTGGAGGGTCACCTCCCAATAGGTGGGAGAGCAGTCCTGGCCCAGGACGGGCAGACCCAGGGAGGGGACGGGAAGCCATCCTGGCCCCCAGCATGGGTGGATTTGGGGGAGGGGCATGGGAGCTGGGTGGATCTGGAGATGGGTATGGAGAGCTGATGTGTGCAGATCCCAGGGAGGGAGGCCTCGCTTTAAAGGCAGTGGGGCTCCCCTGTGGGTATCTTGCAGGCAGGTGGGCCTGCTCTCCCCCAATGAATAAAGTGCTGTGTGTTGGCACCTTGCATCCCACATAGCCCCCAAGAAGGTGCCAGTGGCAAAGGCAGGGAAGGCAGATGAACGTGCAGCAGTGAAAATACCACCTGCCCCAACTGGCTCAGCCACAGTGAGCAGCAATGGGAGTGATGGCACAGCTGGCAGGTAGGGCGCTGTGGGCATGGAGCATCTCCTGTGCCTGGTGCTATGCCCCACCCACGCAGTGGGGGAACAAACACACTGTTGGCCAGTACCTGTGTGGGATGGCACTCCTAGTGGGGGCGGCAGCCTTTCCCTGGCCCCTGCCCCTCTTCCAGGAAAGCATGGCCCTTTTTGGGGATGGCAGGAGGCAGCGTCAGTTTAAGTCCTCCCCCCTGCGAGGTACAATTCCTGCAAGGGCAGCACATCCCAGCCAACATATGCCCTGGACTGCACCCAGGCCTACGTGCACACACAACTTCCTGTGACACTGCAGCTTCCCCCATGGGGGCATTAGTTTGACTGGGTGCCTGTCTCATCCACGTGATAATGGTGCCTGTTGCTACCTGTGCTGGGCTCCCCTCGCTGGGGGTGCTAGTGCAAGCAAATTGTTGGGAGACTCCCAGAAACACTAGTGCGGTGGGGCCTGTGTACTTGGCTTGGTGGCTTCCTATCTCTCTTTGGCTTTGTGATCCCTCCAGTTTCTCCAAGCCAGCTGTGCCACTGGACCCCGTGGAGTACAATCCTTCAAAGAGCAGCTATCACCCCGTCCAGGACGCCTGCTGGGGGCATGGTCAGAGGTGAGGGGGCCATGAAGAGGGCAGTGCTCCCTCCTTCATGCCACATCTGGTCCCAGAAGAGCAGCAGGGTGCTCTGCACTGGCAGTGGGGGAAAGCATCTCGCCTAAAATGCTTCATTGAGGAGTGATGGGGCGGGGGTGTGGGGGGGATTGGGCTGCCCTGGGGATTCATGTGTGAGATTCCCTAGGGCAGACAGAGCTGCAGTGTGAGTCTTAGGTGTGGAGCGTCGCGTCTGTTGGCCTGGCCCAAGGCTCTGAGTTTCAGTGGTATGCTTGCAGCTGAAGATACAGCAAGTTCCTTGAGAGGTGCGTGGGGGGGCTGCAGGACTAGGTGATGGGCCTAGGAACATCCAGTGAGCTGACAGGAGAGCAGGCAATAGAACCCAGGAGTCCTGGCTCCCAGCTGTCCCTGCTCCAACCACTAGAACCCATTCCCCTGCCAGGGTCAGGAATAGACCCCAGGAGTCGTGGATCCTGCCACGCTGCTCTCCCCACTAGCCTGTCGTCGCAGGGTGAGGAAATGTGCTGGGGTGGTGTTTCTGACAGACCTGTGTCTGTCTCTGCAGGGTCCCCTACCTGGCTGTGGCTCGGACATTTGAGCGAATCGAGGAGGTGTCTGCCCGGTAAGACCCTGTTGTGCTGCTTGCATCTGGACTGCTAGGTTGCGTTAGCGGTGGGTGACGCCCGTTCCTCATTCTGTGTGTGTGTTCCAGGCTGAAGAACATTGAGACCCTGAGCAACCTCTTCCGGTCAGTGATTGCCCTGTCACCATCTGACATTCTGCCCTGCATCTACCTCTGTCTGAACCGCCTGGGCCCTGCCTACAAGGGACTGGAGCTGGGCATCGGCGAGACCATTCTCATGAAGGCTGTTGCACAGGCAACAGGTAGGAACCAGGCAGGAGGCCCCTGGCTGTGCTATGGCCTTCATCCCTGCTGACTCTGGGTGTCGGGTGTGCCGCTCCCGGGCAGTGGGACCCTGGTCATGCTGCAGCTTTCTACCCACTTACAGGTGTGGTGGCGCTGGCATAGGGTGTGCCCACTTTGAGTTACCACAGTAGCCGATAGCGTCCAAGGGCCAAAGCTGTCTCCCTGTGACCAGTGAGCATTCCCCCTCCCAGAGTGCATGACTCCAGGTGCTGGTCTCTGTGTGTCTCCAGGCTTAGTCTCCCCTTGCAGTACTAGGGCTGAGCTGCCCAGATTTTCCCAGCATGCACTGGTACATGCACAGGTAGTACTGTAGTTGCAGATGCACTGACTTGAGTGTTGGGAGAGACACTGGTGTGTGTGACAGGTTTGGGGGTGTCACAGTCTGGGTGAGAAATCCCTGCTGTATTTGCAATTTGGACAAGCCAAGCTGCCACCCCAAATGGGGGAGCTGGCCCCAAAAGACAGGGCCCCAAGAGACTGCCCCCATCTCCTAGCACTGCCTGCCTAGCCAGGGTCTGGCCGTTGCCTGCTTTGGGCCCACCCAGAAGGAAATAGCCTTCAGCCCCCAGCAGCAGGGGGATCTGGGCCCTAAACCTCACAGTGCAATAGCTGATGTGCCCCTCCCTGGTGCCTGGGCACCCTGACTTGCACTGAGCAGCAGGCCCGCTCGTTTGGGGAATGGCAAAGGGGTGGGGGAAGCTGGTCAGGCCAGCCATGTCCTGGAGGCATTGTGGTGTGCTGGGTAAGCTACCAGCTTGGGAACCTCCCTCCCTCGCTCCCTGTTGCCTGCAGGCCGCCAGCTGGATCAGATCAAAGCCGAGGCCCAGGAGAAGGGGGATCTGGGTTTGGTAGCTGAGAGCAGCCGCAGCAACCAGCGCACCATGTTCACGCCACCCAAGCTGAGTGCTGCCGGAGTCTTCAGCAAGCTACAAGAGATTGCCAGGATGACAGGCAGTGCTGTGAGTGGGATGGGGCTGCTTGCACAGGTGGAGCTGGTGCGCTTGGCCCTGTCTGACCTGGCTCGGAGTCCCTCTGGCAGGGCTGTAGCCAGCTCGGCCCTGGGCATGCAGAGTGTTCAAGCTTTTCACAGCTACTGGCTGCCTAGAGAGGTTGGCCCCCAAGAGGGGTGGAGAAGTGCCCCAGGTGTTCCTGGCCCTGCCAAGGCCTCTGGCTCTGGGGCTGGCATGGCCACCTCTTGGCTGGCTCCTCGGGATAACAGGGCTTTCTGCGCCATTGCTCCCATGCTAGGGTGTTGGCCTGCAGCCCCCTGTAATAATCATGGAAGGGATGGTGTGGGGAGGGGGGGTTTACATTTATGATGCAGCCCTTCCCAAGGGCCTAAGCTACTGCATGGGGCCGGGTTGGCCTGGGGAGGAGGGTCTGGGGGCACAGGCAGTGGGAGTGGAGACCATGTGGGAGCAGAAGACAAGGCAGGGGGTGCAGCAGTCAGCCAGGCTGGTGGATGCTGTAGCCCCCTCCTGGCCCAGCGTGTTTGGCCCTGGCTTGGCTCAGCTGGGCTGTCTGTCCTCCCCCCACACACAGTCCATGAACAAGAAGATCGACATCATCAAAGGGCTGTTTGTGGCCTGCCGGCACTCGGAAGCTCGCTACATCACTCGGTGAGTCATGCTATCCCTCCTGCATCCCAGGGCCTGGCGAGGCCTGTCAGTATCACCATGCTGCTCCTCTGGCCAGAGCTGCTCTCCTGCTCCGCCATGGCTCTGCCAGAACCTTCCAGTCAAGCCCTGAGCTCTCCACAGTTCTGCTGCTGCCTCTCGATCCTGATCTGCAGCATGCTGCTATCCCAGCCAGGGGCTCTGCCCACCTGCAGCTCTGCCGGTGCCCCTCAATCCCACCTGCAGCCCCTTGCTGTCCCAGCCCTGGGCTTCGCACTCCCAGCCGAGCTCTGCTGGGGTCCTCAATCCTCATCCACAACCCACTGCTATCCCAGCTCTGGGCTCCACTCCACCCCCCTGCCAGCTCAGCCAGTGCCCCTCAATCCTGACCCACAGCCTTATGATGTCTCTCTGTCTTCCCTTGTGTATTCCAGGTCCCTGGGCGGGAAGCTTCGGATTGGGCTGGCAGAGCAGTCAGTGCTGTCAGCCATTGCCCATGCCGTGTCTCTTACTCCCCCAGGACAAGGTGAGTCCATGGGGCAGGGTGCTGTAGGGCTGGGTGCCCTGGTGGGAATTGTATGTGAATGGGAATTCACCGAAATATCGGGTCCACCTAGCTGAGAGCTAATAACAGCCAGACAGGGATAAGGAAGAGTTGCTTTATTCTGCAGAAGAAAGGAGAGCTTTGCACCTTAGTACAAAAACTTTGTCTTACACACATTTTACAGATCCTTTATACACATTCAGACAAAGGCCCTTGCCATGTTAACACTTGATTGGTGATTGCCAGACCCTGTACTTTTGCTATCTGGTCAGTGAAAACCAGCTTGGGACCAGCTCTAACTACCTTAAGGCCTTGAAAGGGAAGACAGTTGAAAAGTTCAGGCTATTGTATACTTGAGGTGTCTGCTTCCCCCTAATGGCCGCTGGCTGACATAACGGCTGCTAGTTGTTAAGGGGGGTCACTAGTAACTTTCACAGTCCCCCCCTTCAGGCCTGACAAACCCAAAAATTGTCAGGCCCGTTGCACAATTTGCGATTAAGCTGGAGGGAAAGATATTTAGAGCCAAGCGGTTCTGGAGAACCATTTGCCTTAGGGTTTTTTTGTGCGATTGCCAAGTTTACCAGGGCATCAGTGGTAGTTTAATTTTTTAGATGTTTTGGTGAATTACCCAATTTTACATGCATTTTTTTTTATGGACCTGGCGGGATTCGGTATGTGGGAGCCCACACCCCCCTAATCGGTTTATATGCTTGGAAGGAGCATTGAGACCGTTCGTACTTTTACCCAGAAAGTTTTTAAGTATGTTTTTATGGCCACAGATTAGATGGTACTTTTGATGTGTTTGTAAGGGCAGTGGGCCAAGCCTGAACATGCTAGATTTCACTGCAATGCTTTCCCAGGCTTAGTGATATTTAATACCATTTTTGTTAGCAACTTTTGGGTTATAGAACTAAGGGCGGAGATAACATGTAATTTACCAATTCCAGCCTGTACCTGGGTTAGCTGTGCCCCAGAAATAAGGCTAGTGGTTTTTTTTAGTTGCCCCAATTTTGTATTATGTTTTTGGCTTTTAAAAATATTTTAAACTGCTGCTGCACTATTGGCCCCATCCCAAAGGGATTCGGTTAAGGTTTTTTGTTTGTTTGTTTTTTTAGAAGAAATAACCTAAGCCCTTTGTTGTGCTAATTTAATGGCAGCCCCCTGTGAGCAATTTGGGTATGTAGAGGTGATTTGGAAACTGGATAAGGGTAATGAAAAATTAACAGTTTTTAGTGTAGTGTTACATTTTTTTTTTTTGGATGTAGTACTATACCACATTCCCAAGCATGGGTCCCACAAGTTTTTTTTTTTTTTTTTTTTGCCAGTGTATAATTTTTTGTTCTTTTACCAGGGTTAATTTTTAATGTTTTTTGTAGGCAGGAATTCCTGGACTTTGGTGGTTTTAATGGAGCAAGTGTTGTTGGTTTTTTTTGAAACAGTTATGGTTTTGCATTATACAGGGGAGAGGTTACCAGCACATTACCCTGTAATGGTTGTGCTTTTTTTTAGAAAAATTTAAAGGCACAGTAGGTCTGTCAGTGGACAAGGGAGAGGTTACTAGCATTTTACCTTGTCTTTTTTTCCTTTTTCCTGCTGTCCAGAAGGCACAGCAGAGCTAGAGGGAGAAATAGGCTTATTAGTTGGCAAGTTTTTCCAAGGTGGAGGGGTCTTTTTACAGTGAGAAGCATGGGTCCAGGTAGGCAGTCCTTGGCACTTTACAGCGGTGTTGGTGGTTAACAGCACTTGGAAAGGGCCTTTCCAGCATGGAGCCAAAGCAGTCTTTTGTTGGTGGATTTTTACATAGACTTAGTCTCCTTGTTTCAATGAACGGCAGGGCTGCTAGGGTCTTTGGGTAGCACTTCTTTTATCTGTGAGAAAAGAAACCTAACACACTTTATTAATGCCTGGCAGTGTTTTGCAGATTTTATAGTTGCTTGGGCACGTTTAGGCCCCCTTTTCTTGGCTGTTAGCCGAGTCTTAGCTGTGGGCAGTGTCCTTGGATGGGGCCAGCATCTTATTTTTGGACTGAGCTTGCTAGCTATTTTTTTTAGTTAACTTGTTTTTTGTTTTTGGCTTTTTTTAACCTACTGTCAAGGCTCCTTCCCCACTCTGAACTTTAGGGTACAGATGTGGGGGCCTGCATGAAAACTTCTAAGCTTAACTATCAGCTTAGATCTGGTCCACTGCCACCACTCCCAAATTGCTAATTCCCTTCCCTGGGTAGCCTTCACCAATTCCCTGGTGAATACAGATCCAAACCTCTTGGATCTTAAAACAAGGAGAAAATTAACCATCCCCCTCCTTTCTCCCACCAACTCCTGGTGGATCAAGATCCAACCCCCTTGGACCTAAAAACAAGGAAAAATCAATCAGGTTGTTTAAAAGAAGGCTTTTAATTAAAGAAAAAGGTAAAAATCATCTCTGTAAAAACAGGATGGAAAATAACTTTACAGGGTAATCAAACTTAAAGAGCCCAGAGGAATCCCCCCCCCTAAGCCTTAGGTTCAAAGTTACAGCAAACAGAGGTAAACACCCTAGTAAAAGGTACATTTACAAGTTGAGAAAACAAAGATAAAACTAACATGCCTTGCCTTGCTGTTTACTTACAAGTTTGAAATATGAGAGACTTGTTCAGAAAGATTTGGAGAGCCTGGATTGATGTCTGGTCCCTCTCAGTCCTAAGAGTGAACTCTCCCCAAACAAAGAGCACAAACAAAAGCCTTCCCCCCCACCAAGATTTGATATCACCTTTGGGTCAGGTGTCAGCCAGGTTATCTGAGCTTCTTAACCCTTTACAGGTAAAAGGATTTTGGAGTCTCTGGCCAGGAGGGATTTTATAGTATTGTACACAGGAGGGTTGTTACTCTTCCCTTTATAGCTATGACACCTACAAAGGAAATTTTTACTTTTTACTTATACACCTTTTCCCAACAATGAACACATACACATTGCCATTATACAGTACATTAGTTTTATTACTTAATGTATGCCACGTACACCCTTTTAGTAAAATAACTTTATTACGGAGCTTTGGAACAACAAACCAGGACAAGCACACACACTTTTGAAGAGTCCACTTGGTACAACCTTTGGTGTTTAATAGCTTTCTTTCCTTCCCCAGCCCTCTGGCTAGAAATTTGAGGTAGCCAGAAGGATCCCATGGGCAATATAGGGAATGGGTTAACCTTTTATGTTCTTGCTTTTAAAGACTGTTGGTATGCAAATTTTAACAATAATTTTGGCCATAGAACACAAAAATAATTCCTATTGTGCCAGTAAATGCATGGTACGTTGAATGCTATTCAACTGGCATCCATTTTCTCTGATGATTTGAAAGACAAAAGAACAGAGGTTACCCCTTCTGGGCAGTTAGTTATTGCTTAAAATATTTTTTTTTTATATACACATACTTTTGTTGATTTTAGACAAAACAGAGGAATTACCCCATATTTCCTTTTATTTGTTTTATAGGCAGCCCAGGTTTTAGTGGCTTTTACCTTATTAGTTAGAAAATTGCACTAATACAGACACTTTTTGGCTTGCTTTTAGATTTAAAGCTATTTACAGCTTAAAGATTCTTACTTAAAAAGGGACACAGTTAACTTTTTTAGACTTTTGATTGCCTTTTACTTTTAACTTTTGCTTTTAAACACACAGTAATTTGAAAAAGACAACACAACCTATATTGGTAGGTTTGCATTTTTTTTTACCTTTACTACAATATACACTGCACATTTCTGGGGAAAATGCACATTTTCTCCACAATTTAATTTTTACAACACTAGCCACATTAATTTTTACACAAGGTGTAACTTTTTTTTTTTTTTTTGAACACCGAGTAAAGGCCATTTACTTAACATATAATTCAATGGACTATTTTAGAGGGTTTTACCAGAGACCCACCCATTAGCCTGCTGACACTTTAACAGAGAATTACACAGAGAACAGAGGGAATTATGGCCTAATAGGATTTTACTCCAGGAATTTTTACTAATACTGACCGCTACAGGAGACAGGACAGAAGGATCCCAATTTGATCTTAGAGCTTCATCGCACGCAATGGCTTTTACTTTGAGGAATTACGAATGAGAGGCTTAGTTCCGTCCACACACCTAACGCCCAAATGTATAAGACAGAAATTTATTAACCGGTTAACCAGAACAGAACCAGACTAGAACCAGATAGTGTTTTTTTATTCTATTAGGACTCACCTTATCGGAACACATACCCCAGGGGCCGCGGTGAAGCAGAGGAAAGGGGGGAAACACCCCGTTGGTGCCGTTTTCAGTTTGCCGCAGCCGTCTGGAGTTCAATGTCCGAGCTAGGAGGGTCCTGGCGGAGTCGCCAGAAACTGTCACCAAAATATCGGGTCCACCTAGCTGAGCGCTAATTACAGCCAGACAGGGATAAGGAAGAGTTGCTTTATTCTGCAGAAGAAAGGAGAGCTTTGCACCTTAGTACAAAAACTTTGTCTTACACACATTTTACAGATCTTTTATGCACATTCAGACAAAGGCCCTTGCCATGTTAACACTTGACTGGTGGTTGCCAGACCCTGTACTTTTGCTACTAGTCAGTGAAAACCGGCTTGGGACCAGCTCTAACTACCTTAAGGCCTTAAAAAAACAAAAACAAAAAACAGTTAAGTTCAGGCTACTGTATACTTGAGGTGTCTGCTTCCCCCTAATGGCTGCTGGCTGACATAACGGCTGCTAGCTGTTAAGGGGGGTCACTAATGACTTTCACAGGAAGTAACGTGTGCTTCTCTTGCAGGGTTTCCCCCAGAGGTGCTGGATGCTGGCCAGGGCAAATCTGCAGAGGCACGCAAAGCCTGGCTGGAGGAGCAGACTCAGATCCTCAAGCAGACATTCTGGTGAGTGCTGCCTTTTCCCATACCAGGGTGGGGGCAGAGCCACAGCCATGCAGAGTTCCTTATGCTAGGGCAGCTGTCAGAGCATGACCAGCAAGACCCCCAGCCTTCCATCTCCATCCTCAGGACTCCCCAGAGGTGGGGATAGGGGCTGGTATCATGCCCTGGGGATGGCATGCAGGGCTGGGGGTCTGGCTGTCTGCGGGTTCTGCTGCTCTTGGGGCATTGAGTAGGTCAGCATGGCCTTGCTTGGAGAACTAGTCTGTATCACCAGCACTGTTGGTGTGGGGGCTGTAGCAGAGCAATGTCCTCCTGCCCTTGCAGTGCTGTGTAAGATCTGTTGTCTCGGGGCTCAGGTGAGGATCAGTCCCCCTTTCTCCCCAAGATTGGCAGCCACATGCTGTCATCCCGCTCTGATCCCTGCCAGCTGGTTCCCCAGGGCAAAGGCAGTGCCCAAAGAGCAGCATTCTTCCATCTCAGTATTGCTTTGGGCTGACAAATCCTTTTGAATCCCTCCTGGAAGCTGGGCTCTTCCTGGGGTGGCAGGTGATGGGCATGGGATCCACACACATCCTTGGCTGGTAGGGTCTGTTCCAGGGAGTGCCAGCTGGTGTCTGAATTCCCTCCAGAAGTGCTAAGTGCACCGTCTCCTCTGGCTTTCAGTGCTGAGGGGTGCTTGGCCACACATGGGACTCTCTCTGGGGTTGTATCCTGCCGCATCATGCTCCCAGCTCCTTTTAGAATACCTTTAGCTCCTGTGTAATTGGCAGCTCACGCACCACTCTGATCATCTGTATGTGCAAACTGCTCTCTCCTGTGGCTCTTTTACCATCCCCCAGTGGGTCTGTCCTTGTGAGGGGAGACCAGTGCTGCTTTGCAAAAGGGGCTCATTGTGAGCTTGCTATATGAAACGCACCCTGTTGGGGACTTGAATCCACTCACTGTCGAGAGGTTACGCTCTGCTCCAGTGCCGCTGTGTGTTCATTCTCCTGTGTTACCAACTGGAACTTCATTTCATCCATTCAGAGAAACCCCACGGTGAGCCCTGCTCCATAGCCTCCTCCCTGGGAGCTTCTCCCCTGCACCTGCCTTGCAGTGTAGTTTGTGTTTGTTACCTGGCTGCTTTGAGTGGCATGCAGTACTTCTGCAAAGTGCTTCCTTGGTGTGCTGACTGACCTCTCTGGATGCCTTTGCATTGGGGGTAGTTGCTTCCACAAACAAACCTGGTCTCCGCTGTTCATTTTCTCTTGTTTTCTTTTTCTCCATGCAGAATTACTTGCACTCGAGCTTGCTACCTGGCTGTTAGGGGAGCACAGATAAATTGGTCCCCAGCTAGCCTGATTCCCAGGAGTTAGCATTCTCACCTTGCTCTACAGCACAGAGCCTGGCAGCTGGGTCCTGTTGGAGAAAACAGGCCTCTGTGATGCTCCAGGAGAGAGAGCTACAAAGCAGGGAGTCTTCAGAAATGCATGAGCCTGGTGGCCTATCCCAGAAGGGCTGCCCCGGGCTGTCGCAATTGAGGGCTGCCTCACAGTGGTGCCCAAGGGCAGCGCCGGGGCGGTGGGTGAGATAAGGGAAGCTGTCAGAAGCACTATAACCAAGCCATCCAGAGAGCTCTGTTGACCCCAGCTCTGGTGGGCTGGGGCTGTGTGAGGTCCTGGTGCTTCCCCATGGGACAGAGTGCGGGGAGTGAGCGCACTGGAGATTGGCAGGAGGCCTCATCTGTGTTTGTGTTTCAGTGAGTTGCCTAGCTATGACATCATAGTTCCCATCCTGCTGGAGCATGGAGTGGAGAGCCTGCCACAGCACTGCAAGATCACCCCAGGTACCGTCAGCTCCCTGGCACCAGAGGCCCCCATCTGGCGCCTCCTGCACCATGGCATAGCCCCCCTTCCCATCTGCACCCTTCCTTGTATGTAATGGGCCTGTTTCGATTGTACTCTGGGGCAGGGCCAGGCACTATGATAGTGTGCAGTGCCCATTTGGATTGGGGAGGGGCTGGGTCAGAGTCAGTGTGTACTCTGGGGCAGCACGCAGTTGGCATGTGGGGGGCGAGTCAGACAGACTGCTGTGGGGCAGTGCCCAGTGTTGTGCTGTGGGGGAGCAGGACAGACAGACTGTGCTGTGGGGCAGGGCCTGGCATGATGTGTATGTGCAGGGCCCACCTGGCATGGGGGGATGGGGTCAGGCAGACTGCTGTGGGGCAGTGCCCAGTGCGGTGGTGATTGTCTGCAGGGCCCACTTGGAATGGGGAGAGAGGGGGTGGGGTCGGACACTGTGCTGTGGGGCAGTGCCCATCCTGTGATGTGTGTGCAGTGCCTGGTGCAGGGGGTCTGGCTCCTGGCCACGGCCCCTGGATGCTGCTGCCATCCACGTGCTGATGATCCTGATGCCCCTGTGTGTGGCCTCCCTAGGGATCCCGCTGAAGCCCATGCTGGCCCAGCCCACCAAGGGCATTGGGGAGGTGCTGAAGCGCTTTGAGGAGGCTGCCTTCACCTGCGAGTACAAGTATGATGGGGAGCGAGCCCAGGTAACAATGCCATACCCGGAAACCATGGGGGGATCCCCCCTCCCCCCGCAGCCTCCACTGTGTCTCATTGTGCCCCTTCCCTGCCCAGATCCACATCCTGGAGAATGGGGATGTGCACATCTACAGCCGCAACCAGGAGGACAACACCTCCAAATACCCTGACATCATCAGCCGCATCCCCAAGGTAAGGGAGTGGAGGCATACAGTGCTGGGGGGTGCCGACGGGCAGGAACACTTAAAGGGTGGGTGTTGTTCTCCTCCCTCCCCTCCCCTGAGCAGCAGGAAACGGAAGGCGGTGGGGCAGGGATACAGGCTGGGGGCTGCAGTGCTATTGGCACCGTGAGCCAGCCCTCTGTCCTTCCATGCATTGACACCCCCCTGTGCAGGTGAAGAAGGGCAGCGTGCGGTCATGTATCCTGGATGCTGAGGCCGTGGCCTGGGACCCCGAGAAGAGGCAGATTCAACCCTTCCAGGTCCTGACCACGCGGAAACGCAAGGTGAGGGGCAGTTCCTGCGGAGAGGGGCGTGGGGCTGGTCCCTGGGTGGGCAGGTGAGTGGGGCTGGTGGCACAGAGTGGGCGGGGGAAGAGAGCAGGCTCACGAGGAGGACAAAGCAGGGCAGTAACTCCTGCTGCTGGCTGTTTCCTCAGGATGTGGAAGCTGCTGAGATCAAAGTGCAGGTGTGTCTGTATGCCTTCGACATTCTGTACCTCAATGGGGAGGTGAGTGTCCTGCCTCTGCTCCCTAATCCCCTTGGCCTCACCCCTACTGTCTGCACCTCACCGCAACCCCCCACATGCTATCTGCCCCATCCCTCATGTCCCCTCACTTGCCTGTGACCGAGCACGGTGGCCCTCTGTCCCTGCAGTCCCTAGTGAAGGAGCCATTCTCCAGGCGCCGTCAGCTGCTGCATGAGTCTTTTGTGGAGACAGAGGGGGAGTTAATGTTTGCCACCTCCATGGACACCTGCAGCCTGGACGAGATCTCTGAATTTCTTGACCAGTCCATCAAAGGTGAGCTGGAGGGGGTGGGGATGCACTGCCCTGCCTGTTAGGGAGAATGGATTAAGCACTGGCAATGGGTGAGGGGAGATGGGGCACAACACTCTGCCTGCCAGGCCTTGGTAACCAGCCTCTCTTGCAGACTCCTGCGAGGGCCTCATGGTCAAGACCCTGGAGGTGGATGCCACGTACGAGATCGCTAAGAGATCCCACAAGTGGCTGAAGGTGAGAAAGCCCTGGCTGGTGGAGTGGGGACCACATGTCCCAGTTCGCTGGCAGTCAAGTCAGTGGCACACAGCACAGGAAGCTCTTAGTGTAACAGAGAGAGGAAAGCTCAAGTAGAGCCCATTTTGGTCAGCCCTAAGCCCAGCCAAGCTGAGGTGAACGACCTTTTCAGGCTCTGTCTTTTCCATAGTAAGTTCCCAGGAGAGAGCAAGAGAAGCTTCTTCCAGAGCCCACACTTATCCCTGCTGGTCACCTCCTAGTCTCCTGCTGAGCTTGTCAATCTAGGAGTCACTAGAGCTGAGCCTCCTGTCCTTCCACGCATTGACACCTCTCCCACCCTGTGCAGGTGAAGAAGGGCTCGTTAGGCTGATGCGGTTAAGGCAGGTCAGTTTCTCAGCCAGTGGCAAACAAGGGAGTGATGTGCCAACATCATATCCGACCACCATAGGCAACCCTAACCCAATGGATCAGGTACCCATTTTGCAGCTGGGTGAACCGGAGGTGGGCTTTCAGAGTGAGATTGAGTGCGACTCAAACCTTCAGGTTTGTAGTTGAGCACCTTAACCACTCAGCCACCACCCCTCTATTGCTACTCCACTGGGGTTTCTGGCACTGGGGAGGAGACATGCTGTTCCAGATGGGGAGGGGGGCTCCAAGAAGCTCTGGCAGTGGGAAGGGGACAGGCTATCCCACAATGTGGATGGGGGGCATTGCTCTGACTCGGCAGTGGGGAGAGGCGTCGGAGTGGGTTGGCGGCAGCTAACCATATTCTGGGCGCCTGGATGCTGCCCGGTGCCAAGGCACATCCATCTAGGACAATGACAGCAGGACAAGGAGCCCCAGCTCTGGGGACACGAGTTGGCATCAACTGAGAGATCCACATCCTGCCTCCTTCAGTTGCACTTGATCCAGCTAGAGTTCCCTCTCCCATGATGTAGGGACAGCAAACTATCATTGCATGGAAGTGGCTTTGCGTTATGCTGCTGCCCTGGGGCTGCATGGGAGCTGTTGACCCCTGGAAGAGAGTTCCGTTCCCCACCCTTTTGAACCAGCCAGTCCCTGCACCTGTGGCTGGATTGGAGCAGGCAGCCCTTAGAGGAGAAAGGCCCTGTGTCCCACATATGCTGTTGCTGAGGCTGGCTCTCCTGTTGCAGCTGAAGAAGGATTACCTGGAAGGTGTTGGTGACACTCTGGACTTGGTGGTGATTGGTGCCTATCTGGGCAAGGGCAAGCGAGTAGGCATGTATGGCGGCTTCCTGTTGGCCTGCTATGATGAGGAGAGTGAGGAGTACCAGAGCATCTGCAAGGTAGGGAGCGTGGGCTCCTCGCACAGGACTGGGAGCCTTCAGGCTGGGATTGCCACGGGGCCCCTGGGAGTTGGGGCACAGAACGGCGTGGGAGCCCATGGATGGGGCTGTGATTTGGGATTACACTAAGCACTCTTGGTGAGAATGCAGAGCAGCCCTGCCCTCTCTAGTGCCCCCTTCTGGGCTGCTGCCTGTGGGCAGGAGCAGGGGAAGGAAACCAGCTCCCTTCCTGGGTTAGGGGGATGTTAGCAGTTGGGGGATGGCTGTTGGGTGCAGTGCATCAAGCCCATCTGAGGGCAGTGGAACAGGCCAGAGGGAAGAGAATGGCTCTCATGGCAGGGGGAACCCCAGTGGGCCAAGAGTGGGAGAGGTGGGTATGCCAGGGAGAGTAAGGGTGAGCATGCTGGGGCTGGGAGGTGGGAGTGGAGGTGAGCAGGCTGGGGATGAGTGGGCTTGGAGGAGGGGTTTGTGCAGGAGGTGCAAGTGAGCATGTTGAGGGGGAATGAGAGTGTGGGGTTGTGCAGGGGGCAATGGCAGAGGTAAGCAGGCTTGGGGAGAGGAGGGTCATGCGCAGGGGCGGTGGTGAGCAGCCTTGGCAGAAGGGGGTCATGTGCAGTGGTGTGACAGGGGTGAGCAGGCCAGGTTGTTGGGGAGGGCTGTTACTATAACAGTAATGCCCTGTTCTCTCCACCAGATTGGGACTGGATTCACAGAAGAGAGCCTGGAGAAGCATTACAGCTTCCTGAAGGTAGGGGACTTGGCCCAGAGCTAGCTTGCAGGGCTGTTCACAGGGAACTCCCCTATTGCTAGCTCAGCCCAGCTGCTGGGTGCTGTTGAGGGGCATGAACTTTGCCCTCTTGAGCCCTGGCTCCCTGCCCTGAGCCTGCTTCTCAGAACCCCCAGCTGGTTGCTAGAGGTAACTCCCAGGCTTTGGGAAGCTCTTTAACCCCTCTGCATGCAGTGAGAGACTGGTTGAGTGCCTCTAGCCAAATCAGTGGCAGAGCCCTGGGTGGAACCCAGTTCTGGCTCCCAGCCCCCTGCTCTAACCATCAGACTTCACTCCCCTCCCAGAGCTGGGGCTAGAACCCAGGAGTCCTGGCTCCCAGGGTCTCTTGCAGTTGTGTAGCAGCTGTTTTGGAGTGTGCCTGGAGTTAGATGTGCACCTCTGGCAAACAGCTGGGCCTGTAACCCTTCCCTTCTGACTGGCAGGACCATGTGCTAGAGAAGCCACGGCCCTATTACCGCTGGGACAGCAGCACTGAACCCAACCACTGGCTGGCGGCTGTGCAGGTGTGGGAAGTGAAGTGTGCTGACCTGTCCATCTCGCCTGTGCACAAGGCAGCTATAGGCCTGGTGAGTCTGGGGCAGGGCCTGTAGTGGGAGGAGGGTGAGGCCAGAGCAGAACTTGCAATCAGCCTGCAGTATGGGACCAGCCTTGGGCCTTCCCTAATGGACCATCTGGGGCTGCTGTCCCTGCATTGCGAGGAGTGGAACCCCTCATCATTAATCCTGGACTGCTGGCCCAGTCAGTTCACAGCTCCCCTGTGACCCTGGGCTCTACCCTTTCCCTCACAGCTTGGGAGCATCCTCCCAACCTTCCCCCAGGTGCCCAGCTGGCCCCATCCATGTCTCACAGGCCCTTTCTGGCCCTCAGGTGGATGAGGAGAAGGGCATCTCCCTGCGCTTTCCCCGGTTCCTGCGCGTGCGTGATGACAAGAAGCCTGAGGAAGCCACCACCAGTTCCCAGGTAGCACATGGGGCAGGGGTGGGACAAGTGGCTTAAGTCTGCAGAGTGCCTTCCTCTCTCCTCAGCTGGACTTGAGGCTACAGCTCTGCTGGGAACTAGTGCCAGAGGCCTGTGCCCAGGGCAGCCCTAGACTGGCATGCACATTGCACACAGGAGGATGCCTATCACCTTTTCCTTCACCATCAGTGCCTGGGCGTGACCTCCAGGACAAAGGCTGGGCTCAGCAGAAATTGCTCATTGTGCAGTGTTGACTGACACTGTGCTAGGGGTGCTTTGCTACAGGGAGCAGGGGGCACAGTAAGGGGCATGAGCCCCTCAGTGTTGGCTCTAATGCTCCAGCATGGCACTAAGGGGCTCTTTCCAAGATGGTAAGCCGATGGCCTCACAGCACTTTAGCCCAGTCAGTGGGCTGATCCCAGCATCCTGGCTAAATCCCTCCTATGGCCAGGCTGTTGTGCCTACTGCAGGCAGGGGGCTGTCCCTCCCAACAGCAGGGCACATCGCTCAGCTCGGCATGGGCCTATAGGTTGTTACTGGCCTTGTCTCTGGGGGCAGCAGGACCGGGCTGAGCTTCTGTGGTGAGATGATGGGCACAGTTCCACATGAGCATCTTCCCCTATGTGGGGGCAGCAGTGGAGATGAAGCCTATCAGAGTTAGGCCCACCTCCTTCTCCAAGCCATGTGGTTGGCAGCTTCCATCCCTCTCTTGGCTGCAGGTGGCTGAGCTCTACAGGCAGCAGCAGCAGATTCAGAACCAGCAGCCTGCAGAGAAAGCTGAGGAGGAGGACTTCTACTAGTGCTGGTGTGGGGAGCCCAGGAGGGGGTAGGAGACCCCTGTGGCTGCCAGGAGGATGAGTGAGTGCCATAGACTCCCTGCCTCCTTCTCTGCCCTTGGAGCCAAGGCCCAGAGCTCTTGTTGTCCTTCCCTAGGTGCACGGAGTCCCTGGAGGGAAGGGAAATGTTGGCCTAAGGCAGCGGCATCTGTTCAGTTGTAATGAGCATTGTTGTATACAATAAACCTTCATCTCTTTCTTAGCACCCAGCCTTTGTGCAGGGAAAGCCAGGTGAGGACACTATCAGCCCTGTGATGCAATGGAAGAGCTCTGCTTCTAGCAGTGATGGCAGAAGTGGGGTGGGGAAGCTTACTCCCTTGAGGCTGAGTGCAGTGGGAGCCCCAACCCCCAAGGAAGAGGGGGTGCTCTCACACACAGTGCACAGCCTGAATGCAGGAATAGTCTTTATTGGCTTTTATGCTCTATAAAGAAAGCTACAGAAAAATCTATACAAGTGGTTTTGTACATGACTCTGCCTGTCTCACATGCACCCTCACTGTATCTCCCCAGCACCCCTACCCCACACCTTTCCTACACATCCCTTCTCTGCCACAGCAGCACCCCTCTCCTGCCATTGTTTCACTCCAGCCCCCTTCCCCCAACATCCCTCCCTGGAGGCAGGGCAGGCTGGCACAGGCAATGTTGGTGCTTGGAGAGCTGACATGCCTGGCAGCCTGGTCTCCCTCACAGGTCAGTGCCACCCAGCCTTCCCCACATCTAGACACTGCTTCTCTAACCCAGACAGAGCATTGTCTAACTCACTATCCCCTGTACCCCCCTCTACTGCATTAAGGTGTATTGTGCTCCATGCCTGGAGGCCAGGCCTGAAGCTCTGTATCTGTCAGAGCCCCTCCCCCCTTTGACTTGCAGGTCATGCTCTAGACCTGGGGTGGAGTTTGGGCTAGGTGACCCTTGCCCTAGCTGGCCCGGAGCCTCTGGCTCCGGGCCTTGTAGACTTCAATGAGCAGGTCCTTGACATACTGGATCTCTCGCTCAATGGAGTCTGCCTTCTCCTTGAGCTCACGGTTCCTGGCCTCCAGGCCCTGGCACTCATCATCCAGTGCCTCGTACTCAGCCCGCTTCCGCTGCCGGTACCGCAGTGCTGCTGTTTTGTTCTGGTCCCGCTTCTTTTGCTTACGGTCCCCCTTTTGTTGGGGCAAGGCTGGCCCACAGGGGGCTGCTGGCTGCTCCAAGGGGCTTGGCCTGCTGCGCTTGGCTGCTGGGCTACTGGCACACTCCTCCAGCAGGCCCTGGCCAGGGCACTCCCCAGGTACCCCTGCCCCATACAGGCTGAGGAGCTCCAGGCAGCCCGAGTCAAGGGTCTGCAGTGGTGTGGGATTGTCAGAGCCGAAGGGTGGGAAGGATCCTGCTGGCCCGCTCTCATCCCCGAAGGGGAAGGGGAAGGCAGGCTGGTGCGAAGGTGGTGTGCTGGGGGCCACCTGGTCTAAGCCCAGCCCAGGGGACAGCGACTCCTCCAGGAAGTAGTCCTCCATCTGCTCCAGCTCTTTCTTCAGGAGGGAGGCCATGGCCTCCAGGTCGGGCAGCGGGGGTGAGGGCAGCGATGGGTCCCCCGACTCCATCAGGAGAGAGGAGAAGTCCACCCTCTCCGTCATCCAGTCTGAGAAGCCATCGCCTGTGTGGAGAGAGCAGGCTGCATGGGGGAGCCTTGTCAGGAACAGAGCAACACCAAGCATGCTGCCCCCCCTTGGAATGAAGGGAACCTGGCTGCAGCTGGCCTGGAGAAGGGAGGGCTAGGTAGGCAGGCAAGTACTGGGCCTAGGCAAGCCCCCTTAGGCTTTACAGCTTGCCTTCTGCTGACCTGACCTCAGCCTCACCTAGGAGCCAAGTGCCCCATTGGCATTGAGACACCTGAGCAAACATCCTAACCCCTCAGCAACCCCATCTCCATCAATGGGGAAGGGCTGGGATCTCCCAGCCTGGCATATGGGAGGGTTCTAATGTCCTAATGAGGCATCCATGAGGCAAACTCACTGGAGGCAGCACACTCAGTATCCCCCATCTCCCCCCACCCCAGTACTTCCCACTCCTGCCAGTACTATACCTGCCAGCATCATTGCTTCTGTGCCATGGGCATAGCGCCCATCCGTGGCCCCTGGCATGGACTCATAGTGGCCAGGGATCTTGAGGAACTCGGCCCTCCAGGAGAGGGCACTAGCTGGGAGCGGAGTCTTCTCCAGGTCCAGGGACAGCACTGCCAGCATTGACATGGTAGGGCAGGTGCGGGTTCACACAGGCCACAGCGCAATAGAGCAGGGGGCCAGAGTGTGATGGGCAGGGGCCGTGATTCCTGCTGGCAAGAATGGTGGCAGGTAAGGAGATGGGGGCAGAGCAGGAAGACCTGTGGGGGAGAGAAGAGAGAGTGAGCAGGGTCCCTGGCAGGGGGGAGGGCACCCCTACACCCACGGCAGGGCTCAATCCTTCCCATCTTCTGCACAGCAGCACCCCATAACAGCAAAGGGACAACCCTGGCTCGCTTCCCTCCACTCATCAAACCACATCGGCCTGCCCGGGCTGGGGACGCAGCTCCCCCCCTTCGCACAGGCTCAAGCCCCCCCAGGGCTAGGATACCGCGGGTCAGCCCGCCCCGTCCGCTCTACCCGTGGGGTGGGGAGGAGCGAGTCCATGGGGAGACACCGCCAGGCTGCAGCGTGATCCCAGCAGCGCCCCCCCGTGGGAGCCAACCAGCCCCGACGCCCCGGAGACACCCTGCGTGCATTGGCCGTGCTACAGTGCGCGCGCCCCCGGGGGTCCCGGCCCCACCAGAGCCCCTGTGCCCACCGCGGGGCTGTATGCGGGCACGCGCCCCCCCAGGCACCGTATGCGAGCGGGGGGGCTATACGCGGGCACGCGCCCCCCCCCCCCCCCGGGTCCCCGGGCCCACCGCGGGACTATAGGCGGGCACACTCCCCTGCCCCCCGGGGACCCTATGCGACCGCGGGGCTGTACGCGGGCACGCGCCCTCGCCCCCCCCCGGTGTCCCCGTCCCCCCCGGGGCGGTGTGCGCGCGCGCCCCCCCCCCC
>NC_048313.1:0-19454 GCF_013100865.1 Trachemys scripta elegans | reverse complement strand
CCCCCCAGGACCCTACCCCCTACCTGTACCCTGACTGCCCAAAACCTTCTCCACCCCCCCCAAAAAGCCCCCCACGAACTCCCGACCCCCCCATCTCTTGACTGCCCCCTCCAAAATCTCCCTGCCCCTTCTCCTGCCCCCTGGCCCCCTTACCCTGCCACTCAGAACATGGTGTTGGGCTCTGTGCGGAGCCGGACACGTGGCTGCGCTCCCCAGCGCAACACACAACCCGGTCCCTGCCCCCGCACAGTGCTGCCGGAGCGGGGCGCTGGGCTGCCGGGGAGGAGGGGCTGCCGAGGCCGATGCAAACGGCCCGGCAGGCCGTCCGGCTCAGAATGCAGGGGGGGGGGCGGGGAGGAGGAGCTCTACAGCCCAGCCCATGCGAGCAGCTGAATTTCCTGCAGCCCTCCCAGCCGCGCCTCGCTCTGCCTGGGGGGGAAATCCCAGACATTTTTAGTGATTTACAAATTCCCCCCCGGACGCTATTTTTAACACAAAAAGGAGGACATGTCTGGGTAAATCCAGACGAATGGTAACCCTATGTAAACTTAAAGCCAAAAACACCCCCTGATAAAAACAAAACAACAAAGGAACAAGCGTCAGGAGTATAAAGATAAAGCAGGCAGAAGTCCAGCAACAGATTGGGGGCTACCCAGTTTATTGCACCCAATGCAGCATGTATGATTACCTGCCCTATGGGCGGGTGGCGTATGTGTGCATTCGGTGCAAGGAGTTCCTGCCCCTCAGAGATTGTATACGGGCTTTGGAGACCAGAGTGGCTGAACTGGCGGAGCTAAGGGAGACAGAGAGGTACATAGATGAGACTTTCTGGGACACAGTAGAACGGTCCCACCTCTGGTCTGACGGCCTCTGTGCTGTTGAGGAGAATGAAAGTCTCAGGAAAGGAGAACATCCAACTGGAGCAGAGGGAAACGACCCCATAGTTGGGACCCTCATTCCAGATGATGTTGTGGTATCCTCTCGCACTGAGGTTACCTCTCCGGGGGAGGGAACTCCAGTTATTAGGAAGAGACAGGTATTAGTAATGGGCAATTCAATCATTAGAAACATAGATAGCTGGGTTTGTGATGACCGGGAGAATCGTACGGTGACTTGCCTGCCTGGTGCGAAGGTTGCGGATCTCTCGAGACACCTAGATAGACTTATGCGTAGTGCTGGGGAGGAGCTGGTGGCCGTGGTACATGTAGGTACCAACGACATAGGGAAGGATAGGAGAGAGATCCTGGAGGCCAAATTTAGGCTGCTAGGTAAGAGATTGAAGTCCAGGACCTCTATGGTGGCATTCTCTGAAATGCTTCCAGTTCCACACGCACGGCCAGTTAGACAGGCAGAACTGCAGGGTCTCAATGCATGGATGAGATGATGGTGTAGGGAGGAGGGGTTTAGATTTATTAGGAACTGGGGAAACTTTTGGGAAAGTATAAAGGAAGGATGGGCTCCACCTAAACCAAAATGGAACTAGATTGCTGGCACTTAACATTAAAAAGGTCATAGAGCAGTTTTTAAACTAAGGGCTGGGGGAAAGCCAACAGGAGCGGAGGAGCACATGGTTCGGACAGAGACATCCGTTAGGGGAGGATCTATTAATGAAGATTCTCTATGTCCTCATAAGGAGGAGAGGAGGGAAGATGATGAAATACAGGTAGGATCTGATGAGAAGCAGTCAAATGAAAAAAGTTCCATTCAATTACACCATGTACTTAAAAAGTGACAATTTTTTAAAGTCTTTATATACCAATGCTAGAAGTCTAAATAATAAGATGGGTGAACTAGAGTGCCTCGTATTAAATGAGGCTATTGATATAATAGGCATCACAGAAACTTGGTGGAATGAGGATAATCAATGGGACACAGTAATTCCAGGGCACAAAATCGGAAGGACAGAACAGGTCGTGCTGGTGGAGGAGGGGCACTATATGTAAAAGAAAGCGTAGAATCAAATGAAGTAAAAATTGTAAATAAACCAAACTGTACCATAGAATCTCTATGGATAGTAATTCCATGCTCTAATAATAAGAATATAGCAGTAGGGATATATTACCGACCACCTGACCAGGATGGTGATAGTGACTGTAAAATGCTCAGGAAGATTAGAGAGGCTATTAAAATAAAAAACTCTGTAATAATGGGGGATTTCAATTATCCCCATATTGACTGAGTACATGTCATCTCAGGACGTGATGCGGAGATAAAATTTCTTGACACCTTAAATGACTGCTTCTTGGAGCAGCTGGTCATGGAACCCACCAGAGGAGAGTCAATAATTTTTGAGGAGATTTAGTCCTAAGTGGAGCTCAGGATCAGGTCCAAGAGGTGAATATAGCTGGACTGCTTAGTAATAGTGACCATAATATAATTAAATTTAACATCCCTGTGGCAGGGAAAACACCACAGCAGCCCAACACTGCAGCATTTAATCATGACGGGTGTGGAGAAAGTAAATAAGGAAGTGTTATTTACTCCTTCTCATAACACAAGAACTAGGGGTCACCCAATGAAATTAATAGACAGCAAGTTTAAAACAAACAAAAGGAAGTATTTTTTCACACAACGCACAGTCAACGTGTGGAACTCTTTGCCGGAGGATGTTGTGAAGGCCAAGAGTATAACAGGGTTCAAAAAAGAACTAGATAAATTCATGGAGGATAGCTCCATCAATGGTTATCAGCCAGGATGGGCAGGGATGGTGTCCCTGGGAATGGGTGGCAGGGCATGGATCACTTGATAACCTGTTCTGTTCATTCCCTCAGCGGCACCTGGCATTGGCCACTGTCAGAAGACAGGATACTGGGCTAGATGGACCTTTGGTCGGACCCAGTGTGGCTGCTCTTATGACCCCTCACTCTCCTCCTTTCCCCTCTGGTGCCCCAGTGTCATGATTCATTGTCTGCAGCTGGTGAAGTCCCAAAGTCCAGGAGTGCACTCGGGTAGGTCCATCTGCAGCCGTGGGGTGAAGGAGGCAGGTGGGGGAGGGGGAGGCAGAACATGGGTAGGCAGGGAGAGGGGCAGAGGAGCCAGCGAATGAATCGTCTCCTCTCGCTGCACCACCACCCATAGCCACAGTGCCATCTCTGCACCATCACCCCCATCCGCCCACGTGCCGGTCTCACCCGCCCCTGGCTCTGCACCGTCTCTGGCTGCTCTGTCACCTCTCACCCCGGCACTGGTCTGGGCTCTCGCCTATTAATGCAGCTTCAGCAATGACAGCTCTGGGGTGCTGGGCAGGTGCCAGACCCCGTCCCTGCCAGAGCTCACTGAGCAGCGTCCTTGCCCCCTGGGCAGCGTCCTTGCCCCCAAGCCCTCGCTCCTCCCCACAGGAAGTCACCCCGTCCTCCTCTGGCCAAAGTTCATTAGCCAGGCAGAGGTTGTGGGGGACTCTTCACTCAGGGTGTGTCAAGTCCAGTCCTGTTGGCCTTTAGCCCCCACCAAGGATCACGATATTTCACTGCTCCGACACTCTCCTTCTTCTTCCCTGGGGTCAGGCCAGCTTCATCTGTCCGAGGCGGCACTGAGGTCCACCTGCCTTTGATGCAATCCTGTCATCGCTTCCTCAACTTTCCTCAGGTCTCCTCTGCCGGCCTCTCCAGCCGGGCTATCATCACCAGCTCCCTTTCCCCCACCTGCGTGCGTGTGCGGCCCAGCGACGTCGCGCTGCCTGGAGTTTGTCAGCCATCCTACTCCTTTCGTTTCACAATCTGTCTCTTCACGGAGCTCCTCTTCTGGCGCAAAGATGACTCCGCTCAACCCCATTGGCACCGAACCTGCCATCTTGATACTGTCCATGCCACTGTCTCTGGGGCTGTCAGTCTCAGGAGCATCCGGTTGTCGTATACAGCACCTGAGACGTCAGTCTCCCCTCTCCCAGAGCCCCCACTGAGCTCACCCTCCAGCTCGCTGGCTTCTACGGCCCAGCCGGTCAGTCTGGTTTAACTTCACTTGTTAATCTCTGGGTCCGGTTTCCCTGGGAACCCCAGACTGGCCCACACGACTTCAGTCTTAGTTGTGCTTGTTTTTATCCCATGCCAGCGCACGGGTCATACCACCTCTGCATCATTTCCTCTTGGGCTTATTGCCGAGGTGTCTGTGCCCCGAAACCCAAAGCTTAAAGGAGGTTTAACCAAACAGCTGTCCCCAGGAGAGCACTTTCCCGATGCCGGATCACAGTTATCACTGGCATTGGGGCTGCCCTCATCTGACTCAGGACAGCCTCTGAAGGCTGCAGCCTCATTGTGCAGGGTATGTCCCTGCTTTCCCCCCCCCCCCCCCCAGCTGATAGCCTGCACATCAAGCTGTATCCCTGGGGGCTGAAATTTGAAACACCAGGGCTTAGCTCCGAGATCAGGTTTTCAAGCCCGCTTGGCTCAGCTGTTTCACGTGTGAATTAAGACATTTCTCCTGTCACAGCCCCAAGGACCCATGGGGGTCCCATGGAGAGGGCAGATCAGCATTGTATGTGACTAACACTGTTGCAAGCATCACAAAGCATGCTGGGAAGGGTTAAAGGTGTGAGTGGAGAGTGGAAGATTCCTCTGCAGGTTTACGAGAGGCTGAGAAGGGCGGGGGGAGAAAGAAGAAAGCAGAGAACAGGTTAACTCAACATTGCAGCTAGCAAGCTCAGTCCGAAGCTAAGCTCAAGGCCACAGCACACATCTGACTCTCGGCTGCCGGCCAAGAAAGAGGGGGGCCCAGAATCCACAGACCAACCATGAGAAAGGAAGATTCAACTGAATAGACACCGACCTGCAGAGCCAGCCCATAACAAGCGAGGCAAGCGAAGGCCAGCACAGAGGAAAACAAAGAGCACAACAGAGTCTAGCTGGTGTGTTTTGGAGAAAGTCGAGGAGACCACAGAAAGCCGGTTTGGACTGGCATAAAGAGCACCAGGAACAGAGGTCGCGGAATGGAACACCCCCAAAGGATCCCAGGACTTAAAACCCTCCTGAGAGCTGGAGCAATTCGGAGAGCACAGCAGATTCTTGGACAACCTGGGCCCAGGACAGCACTCCCATCCACCTTCCCCACCCCCTTCTTCTGACGTTACACCCAGACTTGGCCAGTCTGGGTCGTGCGTGTGTGAGCATGAAAGTGGGTTAGGGCTTGAGGCGCTAACACTTTCTTTCTTCCCCTGAGTGACGTGGGAGCGTTCCCAGCATTCTCTGCTGTGATTTTATTATTTTATCAATAAAGCTTTAAAATTTAGACACTTGGTGTGACTCGTCATCTCCTCCCCCCGCTCAAAAAAAAAAAAAAAGATCCCGTGGCCCAGCCTGATCAACTGTGGCCCAGGCAGATTGGTAACAAAAATCTATCATACCTCTTTTGTAACCCAGTGCCCTAGCGGGGTTGTCAGCAGCCAGAACTGACCCGAGGACAACAGGAGCAGTACGGCGGAGCTGCCGTGCTCAGAGCTGAGAGCCCCATATCTCTTGGGACCCCTCTGTGGGGTAGCCATAGGGGTGGGGGGAGGGCTGCTTGGAGCCAGCCTTGGTACCACTCGCTCACAAACATCTTGTCACAGACTCACAGGTCGTGCCCACTCTTGGCCATGTACAGTCCCTGTGGGGAACTCCCTTCAGTGTGACAGCCCTTCTCAGGGGTCCACTCTCCCTTAAGTCCCTCCGCCTCCTGGAACCGCACCTTTCTGAGCCTTAGCACGCCTGCCTCTCCCTGTGGGCTCCCTCAGGGAATCCACTCATTCTGGACCCCCAGGGCCTCCACTCCCAGAGGGAATAATGCAACCCTGTTCTCTAGACCGGAGGGACTCTCAGCCAGCGTAAAACAGGAGGGTTTATTGAGCGTTGAACACAGCACAGGAAACTCTCAGGGCCTCCGGCCTGGCCTCCTTTAGCACAGCACATCTAAGTCTCCCCTGCCTCCAGGTAGGCTCTCCCTGCTCTCTCTGTCAAGGCCAGAGACCCTGCGCTTTCCAGCTGGGCATTGGATATCATGGGCTCCAACAGCTCCTCCCCTGTCTTTTGTCTTCCGTCCAGGTAAACAGGTCGCTGGGGTCCTCTCTCCTCAGCCCATTGTCCTCCCACTGGCCAGAACCAGCTGACTGTCAAGCTGCGATGGGCCTCTTAGTCTCCAGGTCACCAGTTGTTAGGGTTCTGCATCTCCATGCCATTGTCTGGGGGTCCCGGCCAGGGCCGTCCCTAGCCATTTGGGTGCCCTACGCAGCCCCCCCCCATGGGGGGCTGTGTGGGGCCCCAGGCTCCCCCTCTCCCACAGGCTCTTGGAGGCAGGAGCTGTGGGGGGCCACTTTTGGGGGCCCCACAGGCCCAGAGTGGCCCAGGGGATTAGCAGGGGGCTGGGAGCAGCCCGCTCCGCTTCCCTCACCCTGAGCCCAGCCGTGTCGCTTGGGGGAGGGGGCTTGGGGGAAGGGATTCCCCCCCACACTCACTGGCAGAGGTGGGAAGCGGAGCAGCCTGGCCCCAGCCCGCTCTACTCCTCCAGCTCCCAGCTGCAGTGCTCTGTTTCCCACTGCCGGTGAGTGCAGGGAGCAATCCTTTCCCCACACTCACTGGCGGCGGGAAGCAGAGCGCCGTGGCTGGGAGCTGGCGGAGTAGAGCGGGCTGGGGCCGTGTTGCTCCACTTCCCGCCGCTGCTGGTGAGTGCGGGGTCGCTGGGGGAAGAGGTGGAATGGGGGCGGGCTGGGGGCGGAGCAGGGGGAAGGGTAAGAGGCAGGGCAGAGGGAGTTGTCCGGGCCCCCGCCCCCCAGGGACGGCCCTGCCCCTTGCAGGGGGCGTTGGCCGAGGGATAGGGCTGGTCACCGGGGCTGGTGCTGCCGCATATGCAGCACGCAGCTGCCTAGGGCACCATGAAATTTGGGGCAATATGGTGCCCAAATTTCATGGTGCCCTTCGCAGCTGCGTATGCCTAAGGACGGCCCTGGTCCCGCTGCTAAGCAAGGTCGCACCTGGTCCTCTGCAAAAATAAACTCTCTCCCACCACCTTGTTAAACATGCAGCACACAGGGAAACTGAGACGCGCACACGCTATTCATGTAGAACACTACAAAAATCCCCAACTTCGTTTTGAACTGAGCGGGGTCACTCCAGCCAGTGACCTGGGGAAGTTCAGGCCCCCCTCTCCGGGACCCAGCATCATCTATAACAGTCGCGCCCTTCTTAACATGGACACCCCCATCTGATCACCCTGGCAGATCAGACTCCACCCTTGGAGTTTGGCATTAGCCCCTTTCATCCGGTGCAGCCACGTCAGGGCGAGTGGTCAGTGTACACCATAAAGCGTCGCCCAAAGAGATACGGCTGTAGCTTTTTAAGATCCCATCCCAGGGCCAGGCATTCCTTCTCTATTGCCGCGTAGTTCTGCTCCTGGAGGAGCAGCTTCTTACTCAGGTACACAATGGACTGGCCTTCGGATTGGCCTGCATCAGCACTGCGCCCAGCCCTGCGTCTGAGGAGGTGTCGGTGAACACTATAAAGGGTTTGTCAAAGTCTGGGTTTACCAGCACCAGCCCCTGGGTTAGAGCCTCCTTCAGTGCACAGAGCACCCCCTTGGCACTGCTCGGTCCAGACCATCTTGTCTGGCTTGTCCAATTTACCAATCTTTGTAATGGGAGCTAAAGTGGGGTACAAACCTTCAGTAGTACCCTGCCATCCCATTAGAGGCCTGGGCCTGTGTCTTGGATTGAGGAATGGGCCAATCTCTGGCTGCCTTCACCTTGGCTGGCTCTGGCTTTAGGCAGCTGCTTCTCACCTTGTGGCCCAGGTACGACACCTCTGCCATCCTCATTTTACCCTTTCCGGCCTCTATCATCTGTCCTGCATCCTGGAGGCATCCCAGCCCCCTCTTCACTGGGACACACAGTTCTCCCAGGTCAGGCTGAAGACACAGATATCATAAATGTAGCCAGGCACCGTCCTCCACCGCCCCCAGTAACTGATTCCCCAGGCACTGGGAGGTGGCAGGTGCCCCCTTGAGGCCGAAAGGTAGGACCAGGAACTCAGAGCCCTGTGGGGCGATGGGAGCAGATTTCAACCTGGCAACTGGGTCCAAAGCCACCTGCCAGTAGGCCCTGGTGAGATTCACAATAGTGAGGTAACGCCCCCTCCCCCCCTTGTCTAGGATTTTGTTAGTCCTGGGCATGGGGCAGGCGTCAAACATGGTGACAGCATTGAGCTTCAATAGTGCACACCGGGTCTGATTGACTCGTCTTACTTGGGGACCAGCACCATGGGTGAGTCCCAGGGGCTGGATCACCCCTAATGCCAGCATGTCACTGTCCTCTCTCTCCGGATCCCGGGCTGTTTCCCCAGTGACTGTGAATGGGGAACACCTCCCCTCCCCCCAGGGACAGCTCGATTAGTGAGCCCAGGCCAGTTGGTGCCTGGCTGCGGGTACCAACGCAGCCCCTCTGATCTCAGCCGGGGGACAGGGGTTATCTGGTCAGAGAGGGGAAGTTATTTCAGCAGGAGGTCAGCTCCTGGCTCAGGAGAGAGATTCCCTTTCCCCTTCTCCTTCCCCTGCCCACACACACGGTCACACCAACAGTCTCCCTGGCAAAGTACAGCTTCATTATGTCGACATGGTACAATTGCCCAATTGGGCATCTCCAGCACATAACTCACCTCCTTCAGCTGGTGGCTGATTTCACAGGGCTCTTCGCACTGAGCGGAGACCCCTCTTTTGCTCTCCGATCAGGCACATTGTCGTACTGGCACATTGTCGTGCCAGCCCGTTTGCCGTTCCTGGGCCCCGGCTATGTTCTTCCTGGCCAAACCCATGAGCTCAGAGAGCTTTCCCCAGAACGATAGTTCAGAATCCACCACCGATTCCCCATTTGTTTCTCATCAAGTCCAGGGGTCCCCTCCTTTTCCTTCCATATGTAAGCAGGGGAATGGTCCCGCTATTGCGGGAACTTTCCTGGCTTATACACTACCCTGAGCGAAATGGGCTAGCGAAAGGACCTGGCTCCCACTTCCTTTACCCTCTGATCCCCCAAGTTCAGTTTTCTCTCAGGGAGCCCTTTCCTGGTACCGGGTCCCTTCTCTCACTTGGATCCTTTCCCAGGATCTTGCAACACCAGGGCCCACCGCTTCTTCCAGGAGGGATCCTTCTGTGGCTAGGTCTAGAATTCAGCCCTCATTGCTGTGCATTAGTTTTCTCACCTCGGGACAAGGCCTTGGTCTCAGCCCTGTTAAGCCCTGTCCCTGTTTGACGTTATTGACACGAACTATGACCGTATAGACCATTGTTGTAACCAAGGTCCTATAGTGGCACCAAATCTTGTACAAAGGAGCGCAAGTAAGGTGTCTATGAAAAGGTTCTGATTTGCTGGTTCTGATTATGCTATCTGTATGCATGTATCATTTTTGTATTTAAAGTTATAAGTATTGGCTCTATACTGTCTGTATTTCAAACTTCTGCTATGCTTCTGGGTGACACCCCAGACAATTTGGTATCAGCACTGTCTAGCCTACTTGATGGCCCATTAAAGACCATCAGCTGTACAACTGACCGATTGAGAGAAAGCAGATACACCTTGTGACTCCGCAAGGCATGCAGGGACATGTCTATGGACAGAACTCTAAGGTTTTTCTATGCCACGTGCTGGGCAGCTTGTGTTTGGAACAAAGGAAGCACAAGCCACATGGCAAAAGGACTATAAAAGGCAGCTGCATCATCTCCATTTTGTCTTCAATCCTGCTTCTTACCTCTGGAGGAACTTTGCTACAAACTGAAGCTCTGAACAAAGGACTGAATGACCCATCCCAGCTGGGGATGTATTCCAGAGACTTGATTTGAACCTGCAGTTTATTCCATCACTGCCACAAGCCTGAACCAAGAACTTTGCCATTACCGTATGTAATTGATTCCATTGAACCAATTTTAGCTCTCATCTGTATTTCTTTCTTTTTGTGAATAAACCTTTACATTTTAGATTCTAAAGGATTGGCAACAGCATGATTTGGGGGTAAGATCTGACTTGTGTATTGGCCTGGGTCTGGGGCTTGGTCCTTTGGGATCAGGAGAACCTTTTTTCTTTTACTGGGGTATTGGTTTTCATAACCATTCATCCCCATAAGGAGCAGTGCCGATGGTGATACAAGGGAACTGGAGTATCTGAGGGAATTGCTTATATGCCTTCTGGTTAGCCAGTCGGGTAAAACCGAAGTCCCTTGGGCTGTGACTGCCCTGCTCTAAGCAATTTGTCCTTAATTGATACTCTCAGTTGTGTCCCGCCAGAGGCTGCGTCGTTACACCCTGGCAACTCACTTCCCCCATCAGAGGCTCCACGCCCCTGTGATGGGTGGATTGTCGGTTCCAGGCCAAGTGGCCCTCCCTGACCTCAGCCACAGGCAGGGACTAGGGCACTGTCTGGCCAGTTCTTCAGTCCATCTCCCATCAGCACCTCTGCAGGGAGCTGATCATGCACCCCAAACTCTTTGGGGGGCCCATTGAGATGTGTTCTCGCTACAGGATCTTAACTGGGGGTCCAGCCACCTCCAGCACCCGTGTCCTAGTGAGGGTAGAGAGCGAGCCCACTGTTTTGGTTGCCGCATCAGAGTCAGTGTGAGCCACCTCTCCCCTGTGCAGGGCTGTTGTCCCATTCAGCTCCAGGGGCTGGGTACAGACAGGCAGGTAACCGGAGCTTCGCAGTTCTTCCCTGGTGCTACTAGCTGGGGGGGAAGTACCCCCCTCCCTGCGGCTAGGCCATTTATGGGCCATTCACATGCTCACTGCCCTTTCCACCTTCTGATCTCTGGGTTCAGCTCTTTGGCCATTACTGGCACAGGGTCCGGATCTTGTCTTTAAGAGACACAGTCACTTCCCAAGAATACATCAAAGCTCATGTGCTGAAGGACCCCAGCTAACAGCCCTGCACGCTGATCCTTCCTGTGCCTGTACAGGAACCCCAGGTGAACGGCTGCCATCTGGGAGCCTCCCCCCAAGTTACACGGCCCCTCCGCAGCTGGTGAGGTTGCATCACACCCACAAGAGTCTCGGTCCCAGAATCGCTTCACTCCGTGAATGTCTCCCCAATGACCCACACCTGCCACTCCCACTGGGGATCAGAGGGGCCTGAGCCTAGGAATCACAAGCAAACATATCTGCTGGGCTTGGAGGGAAATCCCGTCTGCCTTCCCCCCTCCCCTGGACAGCTCTGCCCCCCGTGGGTGACGGGTTCCCAGCTCACTCTGTCAACTTGTTTCACAGGTTGTCTCCCCTTCGCCTGTTAACCCTTCAAGGGTTCTCCTGGGCGAAAATTTCCTGTGTCTTTGGGCATGACACCACCCTTGGTCCTTCTTAGCCACAGTAATTACATTTCAGGTCCCTCAAGTCCCGCGAGGTGGGTCGGCCCGCCCTGGCCTTCACGGGCACCCCTGAGTTGGGCTTCCTGGAGTCCCACCTTTGAGAGGTCTCTGGGTGACTCCCCTTCTGAGTCCCCAATGTGGGTCTCCCTCCTCCCCTCCCCACTGATCTGCTGTCCACAAACTCATCCACTGTGCGCAGATTTTTGGGCTTCTGGTCCACTAACCACATCTTAAGGTTTGGAGGGTAGATGTCATACAGCTACTGCAACCCCACCAGGTCATACATGTCCTCGACAGTAGTGGCTCCTGTCCCCTTTCTCCACTTGCAGAGATATTCCCCCAGCAGGTTGGCGACCTCCTTGTAGGTGACGCTTGAGGTTTTGCGTACGCCCCGGAATCATTTCCTGTATGCCTTGGGGGTCAGTTCAAACTTCAGCGGCAAAGCCTGTTTGAACAGGTCATAGTCCCCCATCTCAGTACCATCCATTTGGCTGAACATCTCTATGGCCTTGGGACCCAGCAGGGGGGTTTGACAGCGGAGCCTGTCTGTGGGGTCAATGTAGTTCAGATCACAAGCCTTCTCAAAGGCTGCAAGGTAGGAATCAATATCCCCCCCACCCTCCTTAAACTGGGGCAGCAGTTTGGTGTCTAGATTCCCTGCAGAACTGGCATCTCGGGGCCCTTCCCCACTTACCCCCGCGGCAGGCCCTCTTGGCTGGCCTCTCCACTCGGAGCAGTGAAAATATGAGCTGGAGGTCAGCTAGCCTCCACTCCTCGAGCTCCAGCTCCTTCACTCTCCGCTCCAGTTTCCATCTCTTCTCATCCACTGGGGGGTACCCAGGTGGGAAGACCCCCTCCTGGCTGGGGAACTGGGTCCAGTGGACCCCCTGCCACTACCCCAATTGCCCCCTGCTACTCTCAGGTTCTCCGGGCATCCCGGAAGCCCCGCTGAGTTCTGGAACTTGGTCATCAGACTGGTCACTCTCTACCAGCCGAGCAATCGACTGCTCCTGGGTGAGCCTCCCAGTGCTCAGCCCTCTCTCCCTGCACAGGTCCCTCTTACGGAGCTGGTTATAGGCTATTTCCGCGCTGGTTCCTTCAATTCCCTCATTTTATCGCTTGCAGACGCTCACTGCAAAGTGCCTGCGCTCGCAGCCCATTGTCTACAGGGTACATCCACAAACCATCCTCTGCTACCACGTTGGCCCTGGCTCACAGGTTGTGCCCGTTCTTGGCCCCGTGCAGTCGCTGGGGGGAAACCCTTTTCAATGTGACAGCCCTTTTGGGGGTCCACTCTCTCTCGGGGGTTAAGCTCCTCCGCCTCCTGGAACCGCACCTCTCTGAGTCTTAGCATGCCTGTCTTTCGCTGTGGGCCCCCTCAGGGAGTCCACTCGCTCTGGACCCCCGGGGCCTCCACTCCCAGAGGGAATAATGCAACCCTGCTCTCTAGACAGGAGGGACTCTCGGCCAGTGTAAAACAGGAGGGTTTATTGAGCATCTGAACACAGCATAGGAAACTCTCAGGGCCCTCAGGCCTGGCCTCCCTCAGCACAGTACATCTAAGCCTCTCCTGCATCATAAAATCATAGAATATTAGGGTTGGAAGAGACCTCAGGAGGTCATCTAGTCCACTCCCCTAGTCAAAGCAGGACCAACACCAACTAAATCATCCCAGCCAGGGCTTTGTCAAGCCGGGCCTTAAAAACCTCTAAGGATGGAGATTCCACCACCTCCCTAGGTAACCCATTCCAGTGCTTCACCACCCTCCTAGTGAAACAGTGTTTCCTAATATCCAACCTAAACCTCCCCCACTGCAACTTGAGATCATTGCTCCTTGTTCTGTCATCTGCCACCATCCAGGTGGGCTTTGCCTGATCTCTCTCTCAAGGCCAGAGACCCTGCGCTTTCCAGCTGGGCATCAGATATCACAAGGCCCCAACAGCTCCTCCCCTGTCCTTTGTCTTCCATCCCAGGTAAACAGGTCGCTGGGGCCCTCTCTCTTCAGTCGTTTGTTCCCTCTAGCTAGAACTGGTTGGTCAGGTCACTGGAGTCCTCTCTCTTCAGCCCATTGTCCTCCCACTGGCCAGAACCGGCTGACTGCCAAGCTGGGGTGGGCCTCTTAGTCTCCAGGTCACCAGTTGTTAGGGTTCCCCATCTCCAGGCCGTTTTCCGGGGGTCCCGGCTCCTAGGTGAGGTCACACCTGGTCCTCTGCAACAATAACTCTCCCACCACCTTGTTAAACATGCAGCACACAGGGAGCCCCCAGCAGTTCCGCTCTGGCTTTGTATGGGTAGCTCGGAGTGTGTGAGCCGCGGGTACTGTTATGGTCACGGCACACACAGAGGCATTAGAGCAAACAGAACGACTCTGGCTGGAAGGTGGCAGCATAACACGGCTTTCCGGCTCAGCATCCAGAACAGTGGAACAGAGTGCGACAAAGCAGGCTGCTCCCTAAGGCGGAGAGACCCAACTCACCCCACCTTGTCTAGGCTGCTCCCTGCAGACCGGCTGCACCAGAGCCAGATCCATGCTTCCCTGCAGAGCCCCCTGCCAGCCAGCAGGACCAGGAAAAAACCCTCAAATATACAGCAACAGCCACAATTTGAATGCAGTTTTCACTACACCACATGCACCTGAGTGTAGCTATGTGGTGTTACTGTGTGCAGGTCACTGGGCACGTGTGTGTCTGTCACTGTGTGTGTGCCACTGTGTGGGGGTGATGTGGGGGGGCCAGGAGTGTCTCTGGGAGAGGGGAGTTCAGACCTGTCCCCGTGGACTCTGTGCAGGGTCTATGGGTCCCATTCTTGCTATGGGTCCATTTCTCTCTTGTGCTCAGAGTTACAGATCATGCCAAGGTCACCACACCCCATCGTTATTCAGCGCCCAAACGGGAGCTCCAGGAATGACCCCTCCCATCTCCACCCTGAACCACATCAGGGGCTCGAGTCCTGCTTCCCTGTCTGACACTAGCTGGGGCAGGTGTGCTCTGGAGTACGTCTACGCAGCCCGCAGCAGCGAGCTTCCCAGGCTGGATCTACAGCCTCGGGCTTGTGGTGTTGGGATTCCCTCCGAAACCTCTTTCCACTCAGTGTCCGGAGAGCTCAGTTCGACTCCAGCCTTCGTCCCTCGGGGATCTTTGTTTGGCATGCCGCCGTGCCACTGAGTTGATCAGAGTCTAATGCAGGTGGGTGGATGCAGGGTACTTCACAGCTCCGAAGTGACACAGAAACCCTCTCCCTTCATATCCCCACACATCTCATTGCATTTACTGTACACCGCATCACATATTTTGGGATTGGCTTGGGATCCCCGTTGTGGGATTGGCTTGGTTACTTTGCAGGGATCTCCCTGTGCTGCATGCCCTGTCCACGCATTGTCCATGCTTGTCTCCACCTCATCTCTACACCCCTAATTCAGCTTGTCCATTGTAATCTTGTTTGTAGTAAATGGTTCCCGGGGTGTTCTCCCTCTTATCTTAGCTGGCTCACACATTCTGTATTTTAGCCTCCTGACCTATTGACTTACCTTATGTAGCACAAACATCCTGTTTTCAGCCTGATGACTTGTTGACCTCCCTAATCCTGTCTTCCAAGGAACGAGGCCTCCCCACATGTGTTTAAACACTCAGGTCAGGCCAGGCCTACCTGCATGTAGGACTCACGCTCTGCGCAAGAAATAACGGTGTCGACGTTGGAGCTGGGGCTGGAGCGCAGACTCTGGAGCCTAGGGAGAGGGAGGGAGAGGGGGTGGGGGGGTTTCAGAGCACGAGCTCCCGACCGACCCACAGTGTCAAAGCTCTGGCTCCACAGCTATTTGAATGCCATAGGGTGAGCCCCACTGAGCCCGAGTCTGTCAGCGCAGGCCGGGGGGTTCAAGGCAGTGGGCTGCTACATTCCACGAGGGGCTGGATGCTCCGGGGTCACTGGCCCAGGAGCTCTGGCTTGGTTCCCTGAGATTCACTGGCTCGTGTTCTGGGGGGAGGGAGGAAGCTCTGGCTGGGGTCTGGGGGCTCTGGGGTCACCAGCTTAGTCTATGGGGGGGGGGGCTCTGCAGAGAGGGGAGCCGGGGGGTCGTTGGCTGCTCAGGTTCCCATGGAGAAAGAAGCTGCCAGATTGGGCAGGGGAGGGAGGGCAGCTGCCTCACAGCAACAGGAGGGGTCACAGGTGTAGGTGGCCTTACAAGGGTCACACAAAGATGCTCCAGGCCAGAGGGGACTCTCCATACTCTGCTACTTCTACAGGGATTGCACCCTGTAGAAAAGCTGTGGGATTGCTGTGAGGCAGCTGCCTCTGGGGTGGGGCACAGGGGTTGTTTGCCCCCCAGTTTTCAGTGGCCTTCAATCTGCTTTCGCAGGGGGCTCTGGCTGCACCGCGTCCCTGAGGAGCACAGTGGCATAGATCCCAAGGCCAACAGGGATCGTTGGGTCCATTCAGTCTGACCCCCTAGAGCGCCCGGGCCCGAGAACCCCCCCAGTGCTCCCTGCCCCCAGCCCGTCTCTCCTGGCCCAGCTAGAGCGGAGCTGTCAGAGACGTCCATGGTGCTGTGCAGACTCCCCAGAATGGAGAATCCCCCCCACCCCTAGGCCAGATGTTCCATGTCCCCTAAACATCTGTCCCTTCTTCCCAGCCTGCATCTGTCTGGGGTAAGCTCCAGCCAGTGGGTCCGGCTCTGCCTCTGCCGGGAGAGCACAGAGCCCCCTGCTCTTTGAAATCTCCTTCCCCGGCAGGGTACCCAGAGGCTGGGATTGCGGCTCCTCTGACCCTCTTCTGGGCAGAGACACTGAGTCCACTGAGCTCCTTCAGCCTCTCCCTGCCCAGCAGGTTCCCACCCCCCAAATCCTTCTTGTAGCTCTTCGACCCCTCCCCGCTAGTCCCTGTCCTGTTTGCAGTGAGGACACCTGAGCTGGGCCATTACTGGTCTCACTAACGCCAGATACAGAGGTGATCCCCCCTTCCCTGGCCCTGCTGATCCAGCCCAGCTGTGCACCCACATGGGGAACCCCTCGGCCCCTGGCTGCCCCCTGCTCTCCGGCACACAGCCTGTCCTGTCCGGAGAGCAGCAACGCAGGTGGGGGCAGGAGCGCAGCGCGGGAGGGACTGGGGGTTTCACACTCTCCCCTGCTGGCCCGGGCGTCATGGCAGAGAGCGGGGGGCGGGGGGAGGACAGGACAGGATGCTCCTACCCCTGGTGCGGAAAGGAGAAGTCCCAGTCACGCACAGACACGGGAGCTTCACTTCTGCCTCAGCCCCTGGCACAGACACCACCCAGGATCCCTCGATGGCGCTCTGGCTCTGGCTGTGTCTGCTCGGTGAGTGTGCGGCCAACACGCACCTTCACGGGGGTCGGGGGAGCTGTGCGTGTCCATGTGTGTGTGCCCCTGTGTGTGTTGTGTACGTATGTTGCGTGTACACTGTGTGTGTGTGTGCGTGTCCCTGTGTGTGTGTGTCCCTGAGTGTTTGTGTATGTGTGTGTGTGTCCTTGCATGTTTGTGTATGTGTGTGTGTGTGTACACTGTCTGTGCATGCATGTCCTTGTGTGTGTGTGTGCGTGCATGTTTGTATCCCTGCGTATGTGTGTGTGTGTGCATGTCCCTGTGTGTGTCCGTGTGTCCCTGTGTGTGTTTGTGTCCCTGTGTTTATGTGTACACTCTATGTGTATGCATGTCCATATGTGTGTGTGTATGCGTGTCCCTGTGTGTGTGTCCCTGTGTCTGTGTGCATGTTTGTGTCTCCCTGTGTGTGTGTGTGTGTGCGTCCCTGTGTGTGTACACTATGCGTGTGCATGTCCGTGTGTGCATGTCCATGTGTGCACGTCTGTGTCCCTGTGTGTGTGTGCGTGTCCCTGTCTGTGTGTGCATGTACGAGTGAGTGTCTGTGAATCTCTGCATGTCTGTGTGTGTGAGTTCTACACGTATGTGTGGGAGAACCTGGGGGAGTTGGAGTGATGGGAAAGATCCATGTGGCATGACAGAACCCTACTCTGCCTGGGGAGAGAGAGCAAAAGGGGGAGTGTATGGGGTGAGATAGATAGAGGAGGTGTCTGGGGATAGATAGATAGATAGATAGATAGATAGATGGGGGTATGGGGATAGATAGAGGGGGTGTGGGGATGCATAGATAGATAGATGGGGTGTATGGGGATAGATGGATAGATAGATGGGGTGTATGGGGATAGATGGATAGATAGATAGATAGATATTTGCAGTGTCATTGTAGCCATATGGATCCCAGGATATTAGTGAGATGAGGTGAGTGAGGTAATGTCTTTGATCGGACCAGCGTCTATTGGTGAGAGAGACAAGGACTGGCACAGAGCTCTCCTTCAGGGCTGGGAAATGTACTCCCAGCGTCATAGCTAAATACAAGGTGGCGCAGATTGTTTACCATAAAGAGTTAACCCAGATTGCCAGGGACGATTCGAGGTTACATGGCCCATTAACATCCCTCCAGTCATGGGACCAAAAGTTCTGAAGCCGACTTTGCTAGGGTGTTAACTGGCCACTTCACCCCACATGGTCCCTTACAGTCTGTGTATCTCCTTCTGTGACACAATCGGCTGCACCTTGCGTTTAGCTGTGACACTCAGTACCTTTCCCAGCCCTGCAGACGAGCTATGTGGGGCCCAAGGGGGGAGGGATAGCTCAGTGGTTTGAGCGTTGGCCTGCTAAACCCAGGGTTGTGAGTTCAATCCTTGTGGGGGCCATTTAGGGATCTGGGGCAAAACTCTGTCTGGGGATAGGTCCTGCCTTAAGCAGGGGGTTGGACTAGATGACCTCCTGAGGTCCCTTCCAACCCTGATAGTCTATGAAATCTTGTCTCTCTCCCCAGCAGATGTTGGTCCAATACAAGATACGCCCTCCCCCATCTTGTCACTCGGATAGCTAGAGTAATGCAATGACTGTGTGCTGGAGCCGGGGCGTTGGAGAAGTGGGCAGTCTCCAGCCACGCCACTCTCCCCTCCATGGCTATTACACAGTTTGTGATGATGTGTGCAGGAACCGAGAGCGGCTCCCTTGCGGTGTAGACGCCCGTGACAGCCACACATCATGTATTAATACCTAGCAGTGCTGTGGGGACACCAAGCACCAGGGAATGGGGAAGCAGCTACAGAGCCATGGTTATCTCTCCCAGAACTGTGTAAAAACGCAAGAGGCTGAAACCAGCCGCTGTGCAGCGAGAAACCAGACAGAGCTGGGCTGAGCCTCCAGAGTCTGGCTGGGAGCTCAGGGCTGTTGGGGGGGTGGGGCATGACTATGACCAGTGTAGCCAGGCCTAGCGGAGCTGCGTGGTGCACACACCTGGCTCTAGTCTGGGGGAATCGCACCGTCGCCTGTGGGACTTGGCCAAAATCCCCACTTGACACGCAGCTCTAATTAACTGCTGGGATTCTGGGCCCGATCTGGGACCGGCTCCTCTGTGGTGGAGTCTGTTTATACAGGGGCCCCTTGTTTGGTGCTGAGATGCAGCTGCCTCTGGGGTGGGGCGTGGGGGATGGTTATACAGGGACCCCCTCAACTGGCACCAAGAAGCAACTGCTGCTGGGGTGAGGCACAGGGACCCCTCACCCAGCACTGAGATTTGGCCACATCTGAGGCAGGGCATGGGTGTTGGTTATACAGGGACTCCTTGACTCGTGCCGAGATGCAGCTGCCTCTGGGGTGGGACACAGGGGCTGTTTATACAGGGACCCCTTGCCTGGCACTCAGATGCAGTAAGTTGGCTGCATGGTAGCTCTCACTGTCTCACTGTGCCCTGTCCCCGTCACTGCTGTCTGCTCTCTCTTCCAGCCCCGGCTCTGCAGGTCACCAGCCAGGAGTCCTGCCGCCCGGAGGGTGAGTGCCCCGGCAGGCCATAGAAAAGCCAACCCATCTCGGCAGGACGCCGAGCGCGGGGGACCCAGGGCCTGTGTCCAGTGAGAAGCAGGATGGGATCCCTCCGCTCTCCCGGCACCAGAGCCTCCTGGGGCCCCTGTTTCCAGCTTCTCTTCCCAAACCCCAGGGCTGGGACCTGACTTTGTTTAACCAAAAGCAGGGACAGCCCAGATCCCAAGGCTCCGGGAGCTGGGGCTGCAAGGGAACCCCAAACACTGCTAGACTTAGGCGGGTTCATGAACATTGGTGACCCTGCCAGACCAAGCAAAGGGGACCCTGATAT
>NC_048312.1:32189052-32210117 GCF_013100865.1 Trachemys scripta elegans | reverse complement strand
AAATACTTAGTTGGGCTCTTGTAGCAGAGTTTCTTCTGGTCCTGCAACTGGGTATGCCTCGGTCTCTGGGCTTCAAACCTGGTGCTTCCTGCGGCAAGCCCATGCCTTTGAGCAACCTGCACTCTAGGGTCTAAAGTGCTTGGGTGAGACTCCTGTTGCGGATCGCTGTCAGCTCTGCCACCAGTTCAATCCACATATGAAAAAGGACAGGGAGGCCAGGCTGAAGTCCCTCCTGATGGACCTGCTTTAGAGCTGAGCCAGTCAAACTTGGCACTGTGTATCTCAGTGTTGGTACGAAGAGCTGCTGCAGAGAGTCAACAGACGTATTGGAGCATAAATGTCTAAATCGTGTAGATTCTGGGAGGTGATTTCTGTGTTTTTTTCAGGCATTTCCCCAATAGATTGAAGATTAGGAACCTTTTTCCCATAGTGAAGTTGTTGTGTATTGCATGTTTTGTGAAAACAGAAAAAAGAACAAACTCATGACAGAAAAATTTAGTCCATTACACATGAAGGATAAAGGCTATGGGCCTGGTTTTTCTTTTTGTTTTGTTCTTTTTGTTTTGTTTTGTTATTTTTTAGTTATCCCATTATAAAACCATTGACTCGTTTAGAGTAATATCAGATTTATACAGTATAAGTTATACTAGAATCAGGCTTCCTGAAATTATTAAATACCTGGAGGGGTACACATAAACTTTGATCACCTTTTTAAAGGGAAAATATTACCCACTTGCCAGCACACAGGTATACAGGGAGACTTACAAGTAAAAGAGAGCCATCTGCAGACGATTGTCCTGGTTAATGGGAGTCATCAAGATTCCAAATCACCATTAATGGCCCAGACTTTGCATAATTACAATAGGCCCTCAGAGTTATATTTCATATTTCTAGTTTCAGATACATGAGTGGTACATTTATACAAATAGGATGACCACACTCAGTAGATTATAAGCTTTGTAATGATACCTTACAAGAGACCTTTTGCATGAAGCATATTCCAGTTACATTATATTTAACTCATTAGCATATTTTCATAAAATCATCTAGAGTGCAAGATCACACAATGGATTTGGCCTGATGTGAGGGGTTCTCTTCAGATGCTGTTTTTAAACCAGTCTCAGAAAATAGCTCACGAACAAGAGAAGCAGCTAATCAAACCTGAGAGTGACAAATGGTGAACACTTGGGTTTCTGGAATGGCAAAGAACCCTTACCATGGGCTTGGGTGCCATGAGGGTTCTCTAAGAGACGGGAAGTGAAGGGTTAAAATCCATGTGCATGTTATATAACAACCTGGTATATGGATTGTTCCAGCTCTTTCTTAGACCCAAAGTCCAGAGTTTGGTCTGGAGACCAGATGCCTAGTTAATAGTGATTAGCTAAGAAAAAAGCAGAATAAACAAGATGACATTGCCTTTGCTAGGATCTGCTTGGTCAGTAGAAGTGCCAAATGTTGAAGCAATAACTGAATAATTATGTTTCATCCAATGTTTCAAATTGAACAAAGGATACCTGTTCCTATTGTGTTTCTCCTGAAGGGAAAACAGTCTTCCCACAGATCCAACCTTGAGTTTATGAAAATTGGCACATGTCAGTATAATGATATGGCATCCTTCCCCCTCCCTTCACAGAGACCAATGCCCTGCCTTAAGGCATAAAGGAGACAATCTGTATTACCATATCCTTTCACTGTTTCTTGGCTTTAACCGCTAGGAATGTACCTGTTGGACAATCAAAGGAGTTGCTCCATTCCTATGGACCCCAAATCAGAATTCAACATATATATTTTATACTAATAACATTTTATCAAAGTATTAATTAAATGTTAACTTGCTAATCTGAGACCATGGGCGGAGACATTATGTAACCTTTTAACCATTGACTAATGTGCTATCTGCTCTTGCTGCAAAACCTATCCTGGGGTGTGGAACTGCCTACCCCGTCACTTTCCCCCGCCCATGGAAAATCTATATATTTCATTGTAATCAATTGATTGACAGTGTCTCTGAGCCTAATAAGCCAGGTGACACTCCGCCAGCGCTGTGTGTAATAAACCCCTATGCTTTGACCTCTACATGGTGTGGATTTATGTCCTTCAGTTTGGGGGCTCGTCCGGGATGCAATTTGGTGAACTGGCTGAGGATCTGAGACTGAAATCCAAAAGAGGTGAGTACATTTACTTTACCACCTCATTAGGCCAGGGATAGATTTGTTACCCAAGCCAGAGGGGTATGTCGCCCTTTTATGACATCATTCCCATTGATTCACCATTTGTGTTGGATTTTTAGTCAGTGATATCTGCTATTAGCAAAGCTCATCCTGTAATGGCATGAAGTAGCTGCCCATTGGTTCTCAGACAACCAATCAGAAAGTGTCTTTTCTCATTGGGATGCATTTCTACTTGTTTGGAAGAGATCTAATGGTGAGAAAAACAACAAATTTGAAAATCCTTCCTGAGCTCCGCTAATGACAGATTTCTCAGGGAATCTTTGTTTAAACTCCACGAGGATGGACTTCTGGTCAGTTGATAGAGATCGGTTCCTGCAAAAAGGAAACATGAAAGACTCATTCCTGATCTATTTCACAAGGAACGACGCTTCAAGACCGATTAGGATGCTATAATGCTCATTTGACAGCGATGGGTCCGTGAGCAATACGAAAATCAGATATTTATTCCTGCTCTTTTCTAGGGAGTAATTTGTCAAGGACTCTTAGTCTGAAAGCCAAAAGGAATGTCTCTTGCCGGTTTCAAAGACATCGGTTCGTGAGAAAGTCAAAAAATGAGCTAATCATTCCTGAGCTGTGCTGCTGACAACTGGTTTGTGGAATAATTCCTGAAGAGACCTTAGGATGCACTACAAGTGGTTTCGAAAAACTCGGTTCCTGAGAAAAAGAGGAAATGAACTATTCATTCCTGAGCTATGCCACTGACAAATTCCTCGGGGAATCATGCTTCGAAGGTCATTGGATTGCATTGCTAATGGTTTGGAAGAGATCGGTTGGTTGGATAGACGAAAAAAGAGAAAATAATTCCTGATCTGTGCTACTGAAACGTTTATCATAGAATCATGCTTTAAACAACAGTTGGATGCTCTGCTAATGGTTTGCTAGAGATCGATTAGTGAAAAATACCAAAAAAAGAACAGCCTCGTGCATGTTGCTATTGACATATATCCCATAAATCATGCTACAGAAGCCATTTGCATGTTCTGCTAGTGGTTTGAAAGAGATGGGTTTGTGAGAATACTGACATTAAATCTTCCATTGCTGAGCTGTGCTAGGGACAAGTTTCTCAAGGAATCTTTGTTTAAAAGCCAATAAGATGCTCTGCTAGTGGTTTGAAAGTGATCGGTTCCTGAGCCATATGGAAAATGTGAATTACATTCCTGCTCTGTCATAGGGAGACATTTCTCATGGTTTCATACTTGAAAAGACATTAGGATGCTCTGCTAATGCTTTGGCAGAGATCAGTTAGTGAGAAATACAAAAAATGTGAAAATCCAGTCCTGAGCTGTGCTAGAGACCACTTTCTCAAAAAAAAAATCTTCATTTACTACCAGTTGGATGGATTACGGGACATTTGGATGAGATCTCTACGTGAGAAAGACGAATAAATGGCAATCCATTGCTGAACTGTGCTAGTGAGAAATTTATCAAGGAATCTTCGTTTGAAAACCATTACAATACACTGCTAAAGGGTTGGTAGAGATCGGTTTGTGAGAAAGCCGAGAAATGAGAAACACACTCCTGATTGGTGCTAGGACCAATTTCTCATGGAATCATGCTCCACAAGCCACTAGGATGCTCTGCTAGTGGTTTGAAAGAGATCGGTGCATGAGAAATACAAAACACGTGAAAATCCTTCCTGAGCTGTGCTAGTGACAAAATGCTCAAGGAAAACTGCTTCAGGAGCGATTACGATACTCTCATTTCACAGAGATCGGTTCGTGAGCAATACGAGAATCAGATATTTATTCCTGCTCTTTTCTGGGGAGTAATTTGTCAAGGACTCTTAGTCTGAAAGCCAAAAGGAATGTCTCTTGCCAGTTTCAAAGACATCGATTCATGAGAAAGTCAAAAAATGAGATAATCATTCCTGAGCTGTGCTGCTGACATCTGGTTCATGTAATAATTCCTGAAAAGACCTTAGGATGCACTACAAGTGGTTTAGAAAAACTCGGTTCTTGAGAAAAAGAGGAAATGAAATATTCATTCCTGAGCTACGCCACTGACAAACTTCTCATGGCATCATGCTTCGAAGGCTATTGGGATGCATTGCTCATGGTTTGGAAGCGATCGGTTTATGAAAAATCAGAAAAATGAGAAATGCTGCAATGGGATTCCCTAACTGTGGTGGGGCGATAGATGGAACCCATATCCTTATCTTGGCATCGGAGCACCAGGGTACCCAGTACATAAACCGCAAGGGGTAATTTTCAGTCGTGCTGCAAGCACTTGTGGCTCACAAGGGACGTTTCACCAACATCAACGTGGGCTGGCTAGAAAGGGTACATGATGCTCGCGTCTTCAGGAACACTACTCTGTTTAAACGGCTGCAGCAAGGGACTTACTTCCCGGACCAGAAAATAACCGTTGGGGATGTTGAAATGCCAATAGTTATTCTTGGGGACCCAGCCTACCCCTTAATGCCATGGCTCATGAAGCCATACACAGGCAGCCTGGACAGGAGTCAGGAGCTGTTCAACTTCAGGCTGAGCAAGTGCAGAATGGTGGTAGAATGTGCATTTGGCCATTTAAAATGTCGCTGGCGATTGTTACTGAGTCGCTCAGACCTCAGCCAAACCAATCTCCCCATTGTTATTTCTGCTTGCTGTGTGCTCCACAATCTCTGTGAAAGTAAGGGGGAGACCTTTATGGTGGGGTGGGAGGCTGAGGCAAATCGCCTGGCTGCTGATTACGCGCAGCCAGATACCAGGGCAATTAAAAGAGCACACCAGGAAGCGCTGTGCATCAGAGAAGCTTTGAAAACCAGATTCATGACTGGCCAGGCTACAGTGTGAAATTTCTGTTTGTTTCTCCTTCATGAAAACCCGCCTCCTTTATTTACTCATTCTCTGTAAGGAACCCACCCTCCCCCTTCCCCCAGCTTGCTTTCAAAGGAAATAAAGTCACTATAATTTAAAAATCATTTATTCTTTATTAATTGATTATAAAAAGAGGGAGAGAACCCAGGTGGGGTTTGGGAGGAGGATCGGCGGGAAGGAAAAGGCCACTAAAAAAAGGTTAAAAAAATGACAGCCTTTTGCTTGGGCTGTCCACTGGGGTGGAATGGGAGGGTGTACGGTGCCTCCCCCACTCCCACATTCTTACACAGCTAGGTGAGGAGGCTATGGAACATGGTGAGGGGGGAGGGAGGTTATACAGGGGCTGTAGCGGCACTCTGTTATCCTGCTGCCATTCCTGAAGCTCCACCAGATGCCGGAGCATGTCTGTTTGATCACGCAGCAGCCCCAGCGTTGCATCCTGCCTCCTCTGATCTTCCTGCCGCCACCTCTCATTTCGAGCGTCTCTCCTCTCCTCATGTTGGTCCCTCCTGTTCTCACGTTGGTCCCTCATGTCCTCACGTTGGTCTCTCCTGTCATCATGTTCACTGGCTTCTTTCCTATACTTCGAAACCGTGTCCTTCCACTCATTCAGATGAGCTCTTTCACTGCGGGTGGATTCCATGATTTCTGCGAACATCTCATCTCGCGTCTTCTTTTTCCGACGCCTTATCTGAGATAGCATTCGGGATGGAGGAGGGAGGCTTGAAGAATTTGCAGCTGCTGGAGGGAGGGAAAAAAGGAGAGAATTTTTAAAAAAGATACATTTTGCAGAACAATGCTTATACTCTTTCACAGTGACCAACACTATTCACATTACATAGCACATGTGATTTCTGTGCAAGGTCGCTTTTTGCCTCTTAATATTGAGTGCCTGTGGCTTTGCTGCTAGAGATCACAGACGCAAGTCTGGGCAACAGAATTTGGCTTGCATGCGGCCATGGTAAGCCATTGTCTTTCGACTTCTGCACCCTCCTTTCCCATATACCAAGCAAAGTCCGTTGAATGCTGCGGTTTTCCTGTTAACCTTCAGCAGCAGAAAACAAACTAACCCCCCCATCCAATTCTCTGGATGATCGCTTTATCCCTTCCCCCACTGCGTGGCTGGTATCAGGGAAGATCCCTTCTAGCCAAACGCGAAAAGCTCTGGGCCAATTCTCCCCCCCATCCCGTGCTTGGCTAACTGCAGGGAAGGATTTCTTTTCAGCTACAGGCAAACAGCCCAGTAGGAACGGCCACCTCTGTCCCCTTAATTAAATTCCCGTATTTCAACCAGGTTACCATGAGTGATATCACTCTGCTGAGGATTACACAGTGAGATACAGAGCGGATGTTGCTTGAATGCCAGCAAACACCGGGACCATACACAGCCAGGCTTTGTCATGCAACGATACCAGATTACTTGCTGCAAGCATGGCGCGGTCAAGTGTCCTACCATGGAGGACGGAATAAGGCTGCACTGCCCAGAAACCTTGTGGCAAGGCATTTGGAGTACCTCCAGGAGAGCTTCATGGAGATGTCCCTGGAGGATTTCCACTCCATTCCCAGACACATTAACAGACTTTTCCAGTAGCTGTACTGGCCACGAATGCATCCCAAGTCCTCAGGGCAAAGTAATCATTAAAAAACGCTTGCTTTTAAAACAAGTTTTATATTTTAAAAGGTAAACTCACCTGAGGTCCCTTCCATGAGGTCATGGTCTTGGATACTGGTTTGGGAGGATTGGGAGGGTACTTCAGTCAGGCTGAGAAAAAGATCCTAGCTGTTGGGGAGAACAGAGTGCTGGGTGCTCTCCGCAAGCTCGTCCTCCCCCTCCTCCTCCTCCTCCTCTTCCCCATCCGCAGAATCCTCAGGTGTAGCTGATGAGATTATCCCCGCCTCGGAATCCATGGTCAGAGGTGGGATAATGGTGGCGGCCCCCCCTAGAACTGCATGCAGCTCAGCGTAGAAGCGGCATGTCCGCGGTTCTGACCCGGAGCAACCGTTTGCCTCCTTTGTTATTTGATAGGCTTGTCTGAGCTTCTTGACTTTCACGTGGCACTGTTCTGAGCCCTTATTGTGGCCTCTCTCCATCATGCCCTTGGAGATTTTTTCAAAAGTTTTGGCATTTCGTCTTTTCGAACGAAGTTCTGCTAGCACTGAATCCTCTCCCCATATAGCGATCAGATACAGTACCTCCCGTATGGTCCATGCTGGTGCTCTTTTTCGATTATCAGCCTGCATGGTTACCTGTGCTGATGAGCTATCTGTGGTCACCTGTGCTCTCCACGCTGGGCAAACAGGAAATAAAATTCAAATGTTCGCGGGGCTTTTCCTGTCTACCTGGCCAGTGTATCCGAGTTCAGATTGCTGTCCAGAGTGGTCACAATGGTGCACTGTGGGATAGCTCCCGGAGGCCAATACCATTGAATTGTGGCCACACTAACCCTAATTCAAAATGACAATATCGATTTTGGCACAACTCCGCTCGTCGGGGTGGAGTATAGAAATCGATTGTAAGAGCCCTTTATTTCGAAATAAATGGCTTCGTTGTATGGATGGGTGCAGGGTTAATTCAATTTAACGCTGCTAAATCCGAATTAAAGTCATAGTGTAGACCTATAGAATCAAGCTTCAGAAGCCATTAGGATGCTCTGCTAGTGGCTTGAAAGAGATGGGTTTGTGAGAATACTGAAAATGAGACCTCCATTGCCAAAATGCGCTACGGAAAAATTTCTCAAGAAATCGTTGTCTGAAAGCCATTAGGATGCTCTGCTAGTGGTTTGAAAGAGATCGGTTCCTGCGAAATATAGAAAATGTGAATTATATTCCTGATCTGTGATAGTGAGAAATTTCTCATGGAAGCATGCTTTGAAAGCCATTGGGATGCATTTCTAAATGTATTAGTGAGAAAAATAACAAATGTGAAAATCCTTCCTGAGCTGAGCTAGTGACAAATTACTCAAGGAATCTTTCTTGAAACACCACGAGGATGCACTACTGGTCAGTTGGTAGAGATTGGTTATTGAGGAAAGGAAACATGAGAGATTCATGCCTGATCTGTGCTAGGGACAAATTTCACAAGGCATCATGCTTCAAAAGACATTAGTATTGTCTGCTTGTGGTTAGGAAGGGAGGGGTTTGTGAGAATTCTGAAATGGTGAAATACTTTGCTGATCTATGCTACGGACAAATTTCTCAAGGAATCTTCATTTAAAAGCCACTAGGATGGACTGCTGGAGATATGGTTGAGATTGGTTCAGAACAATTTTGAAAAATGAAAAATGTATTCCTGACTTGTGCTAGTGGCACATTTCTCAAGGAATTTTTCTTTAAGCTCCTCTAGGAGGCACTACTGGTCAGTTGGTAGAGATCAGTTAGTGAGAAAAGGAAACATGAGAGATTGATGCCTGATCTGTGCTAGGGACAAATATCACAAGACATCACGCTTCAAAAGACATTAGTGTTGTCTGCTTGTGGTTTGGAAGAGGGGTTTGTGAGAATTCTGAAAATGTGAACTATATTGCTGATCTGAGCTAGGGAAAAATTTCTCAAGGAATCTTTGTCTGAAAGCCATTAGGATTCTCTGCTAGTGGTTTGAAAGAGATCGGTTCCTGTGAAATATGGAAAATGCGAATTTCACAAGGCATCACGATTCAAAAGTATTGCGTAGTAGAAGTGCAATAATGTGCAGTCAAATTTCATTAGATGTTATGAATTTAAGATAACACTTTAGTGTATTTTCAGCTGAAATGATTAGATATTGCTTGAAGACAGTGGGGGCAATTGTCTTGTAAGAACAATCATCTTGTTTCAAACACTCCACGAAAGTTAAACTTGGTTTGGACTTTTTTGACAAATCAGTAATAAATAACAAGATCAAAAGAAGAAGGAAGGATTGCAGTGAAGCTTTTAGGTGACGGTTTGTTTCCTGATATTAACACCTTAACACTGTGTAGATTGATGGTCTTTGGTTTGACATCAATATCTGGGCTTTCAAATTTGTGAACCCTAAGGTGTGCATTAATCAGCATTAGTGCACAGACACAATAGACACTGAAAGTATATGGATAATATACTTATCATGAGGTTGCATGAAGAGTGCCACAGATAGGACTCAGAGCATCTTTTCAGGTTTCAGGGTGGCAGCCGTGTTAGTCTGTATCCTCAAAAAGAACAGGAGTACTTGTGGCACCTTAGAGACTAACAAATTTATTAGAGCATAAGCTTTCGTGGGCTACAACCCACTTCTTCGGATGCATATAGAGTGAAACATATATTGAGGAGATATATATACACACATACAGAGAGCATGAACAGGTGGGAGTTGTCTTACCAACTCTGAGAGGCCAATTAAGTAAGAGAGAAAAAAACTTTGGAAGTGATAATCAAGATAGCTCAGTACAGACAGTTTGATAAGAAGCAAGTGTGAGAACACTTACAAGGGGAGATAGATTCAATGTTTGTAATGGCTCAGCCATTCCCAGTCCTTATTTAATCCTGAGTTGATTGTGTCTAGTTTGCATATCAATTCCAGCTCAGCAGTCTCTCGTTGGAGTCTGTTTTTGAAGTTTTTCTGTTTTAAGATAGCCACCCGCAGGTCTGTCATAGAATGATCAGACAGGTTAAAGTGTTCTCCCACTGGTTTTTGAGTATTATGATTCCTGATGTCAGATTTGTGTCCATTAATTCTTTTGCGTAGAGACTGTCCGGTTTGGCCAACGTCTCCGACTCAAAGAATATTTCCAACATACCTCTGAACAGCATACTAACCCACAGAATCCCCCCTACCAGCACTACAAAAAAAAGGATTCTGCGTGGACTCCTCCGGACGGTCGAAACAACAGACTGGATTTCTACATAGATTGCTTCCGTCAACGTGCAAAGGCTGAAATTGTGGAAAAGCAACATCACTTGCCCCATAACCTCAGCCATGCTGAACACAACGCCATCTACAGCTCAGAAACAACCCTGACATCATTATCAAAAAGGCTGACAAAGGAGGTGCTGTCGTCGTCATGAATAAATTGGAATATGACCAAGAGGCTGCTAGACAGCTCTCTAACACCACATTCTATAGGCCATTATCCTCTGATCCCACTGAGGATTACCTAAAGAAACTACACCATCTGCTAAAAAAACTCCCTGACAAAGCACAGGAACAAATCTGTACAGACACATGCCTAGAACCCCGACCAGGGACATTCTATTTGCTACCCAAGATCCATAAACCTGGAAATCCTGGATGCCCCATCATCTCAGGCATCGGCACCCTAACATCAGGCTTGTCTGGTTATGTGGACTCTCTCCTCAGACCCTATGCTACCAGCACTCCTAGCTATCTTCGAGACACCACTGACTTCCTGAGGAAACTACAATCCATCGGTGATCTTCCAGAAAACACCATCCTGGCCACTATGGACGTAGAAGCCCTCTACACCAATATTCCACACAAAGATGGACTACAAGCTATCAGGAACAGTATCCCCGATAATGTCACAGCTAACCTGGTGGCTGAACTCTGTGACTTTGTCCTCACCCACAACTATTTCACATTTGGGGACAATATATACCTTCAAGTCAGCAGCACTGCTATGGGTACCCGCATGGCCTCACAGTATGCCAACATTTTTATGGCTGACTTAGAACAACGCTTCCTTAGCTCTCGTCCCCTAACGCCCCTACTCTACTTGCGCTACATTGATGACATCTTCATCATCTGGACCCATGGAAAAGAAGCCCTTGAGGAATTCCACCATGATTTCAATAATTTCCATCCCACCATCAACCTCAGCCTAGATCAATCCACACAAGCGGTCCATTTCCTGGACACTACTGTGCTAATAAGCGATGGTCACATAAATACCACCCTATACCGGAAACCTACTGACCGCTACACTTACCTACATGCCTCCAGCTTCCATCCAGGACACACCACACAGTCCATTGTCTACAGCCAAGCTCTAAGATATAACTGCATTTGCTCTAATCCCTCAGATAGAGACAAGCACCTACAAGATCTCTATCAAGCATTCTTAAAACTACAAATACCCACCTGCTGAAGTGAAAAAACAGATTGACAGAGCCAGACGAGTACCCAGAAGTCGCCCCCTACAAGACAGGGCCAACAAAGAAAATAACAGAACACCACTAGCTGTCAGCTTCATCCCCCAACTAAAACCTCTCCAGCGCATCATCAGAGATCTACAACCTATCCTGAAAGATGATCCTTTACTCTCACAGATCTTGGGAGACAGACCTGTCCTCGTTTACAGACAACCCCCCAACCTAAAGCAAATACTCACCAGTAACCACACATCACTGAACAAAAACACTGACCCAGGAACCTATCCTTGTAACAAAGCCCGATGCCAACTCTGTCCACATATCTATTCAAGTGACATCATCATAGGGCCTAATCACATCAGCCATACCATCAGGGGCTCGTTCACCTGCACATCTACCAATGTGATATATGCCATCATGTGCCAGCAATGCCCCTCTGCCATGTACACTGGCCAAACCGGACAGTCTCTACGCAAAAGAATTAATGGACACAAATCTGACATCAGGAATCATAATACTCAAAAACCAGTGGGAGAACACTTTAACCTGTCTGATCATTCAATGACAGACCTGCGGGTGGCTATCTTAAAACAGAAAAACTTCAAAAACAGACTCCAACGAGAGATTGCTGAGCTGGAATTGATATGCAAACTAGACACAATCAACTCAGGATTGAATAAGGACTGGGAATGGCTGAGCCATTACAAACATTGCATCTATCTCCCCTCGTAAGTATTCTCACACTTCTTATCAAACTGTCTGTACTGGGCTATCTTGATTATCACTTCCAAAGTTTTTTTTTTTCTCTTACTTAATTGGCCTCTCAGAGTTGGTAAGACAACTCCCACCTGTTCATGCTCTCTGTATGTGTGTATATATATCTCCTCAATATATGTTTCACTCTATATGCATCCGAAGAAGTGGGTTGTAGCCCACGAAAGCTTATGCTCTAATAAATTTGTTAGTCTCTAAGGTGCCACAAGTACTCCTGTTCTTTTTGAGCATCTTTTCAGACATTCTGGAATATATTTTCATTGAAGTTGTACCACAACATGGATTTTGACTCTTCTTGCATGGGCCAAATCAACCTTTTTTCTATATAAACTCCATATTAATATTTCACTGCAAAGGTGAAACTAAACAGCTGAACATCAATTTATCTTGAATAAATTGCTCATTCATGTTGAGGAAAGGGGAGGCAAATGTTAAGAAGGGAAATAAAGACACTAGAATTGAAGCTGGCAGGTGTGTGGGTTGGAGAAAGTTAAAGGGGAACTGGTTTGTGAAGAGAATAAGGGGGAGGGAAATTTCGCATGTTTACCTTGGGAGTGATGGAAGGTGAAACAAGTAGTAAACATGTAATCAATAAAATATGAGTCTACCATATAAATACATTATTTCCCCTACTCCTTCTCCTGTCTTTGTCTTTTTAAACTGTACACTCTTTGAGGAAGGGACCAGGACTTCCTCTGTGTATGGAACACCTAGCAGTTTTTGAGCACTGCCACAGTCTAAGTAAGTTACAGCCGTCATTACTATTTCTATCATCACTGAAATGTCAGAGACGTTGGGGCAGGGAAGCAGACTACTGGAGAATCCTGTAGCTATGCAGACAACAAAGGAAAAGGGAGATATGCTGGTTTAAAACAGGTGATGCAAGCTCATGGGCCCATGCTGCCATTGTTAAAGGGGGACACAGGTTGAAAATCATATAAAAACCCCATGCTTAACCCCTCCCCCAAATGTCTGTACTTATGGTACCAACAGCAAGCTTAGATGATTAAAAAAAGAACGTTAACAAAATCTATATTAACTTTTCATTATTTATTCTGTTTATGCCCTCTTCCCCACCCCAAGTTTGAACAACAAGACATCTAGCTCCGGCCAGGTGGCACGGCTGCCAGACATGCTGCTCTGAGCGGCATGGTAAGGGGGCTGGGGCGGGGGGGGGTTGGATAAGGGGCGGGGAGTTCCGGGGGGCAGGGCCGGCCTTAGGCATACGCAGCATATGCAGCTGCCTAGGACACCATGACATTCGTGGGAGCACCAGCCCTATCCCCTGCCCCCCCCATGGGCTGCGCCCACTGCAAAGGGCAGGGCTGTCCCTAGGGGGGTGTGGGGCCTCGACAACTCCCTCCACCCCACCTCTTACCCCCCACTCTGCCCGTGGCCTGCCCCCATTCCACCTCTTCCCCCAGCGACCCCTCACTCAGCGGCAGCGGCGGGAAGCGGAGCAGCCCAGCACCAGCCTGCTCTACTCCGCCAGCTCCCAGCTGTGGCGCTCCACTTCCTACTGCTGGTGAGTGTGGGGAGGTTGGGGAACGGACACCCCTTGCACTTGCTGGTGGCGGGTAGCGGAGTGATGTGGCCCAGGCCTCAGCCGTGGCGCTTGGGGGGAGGGGTTAGGGAAAGGTTCCCCTGCCCCCCAGACTCACAGGAAGCGGAAGTGTGGGAGTCCCGGGGGGGCCTGTCGGGGGTGGGGGTATGGATAGGGATCAGGGAACTGGGAGCAGGGAGGTTGGATAGGGGGTGGGGTCCCAGGGGAGTGGTTGGGGCAGGGGGTCCCAGGAGGGGGTGGTTAGGGGACAAGAATCGGGGGATTGGATGGGTCGGAGGTTCTGAGGGGGGCAGTCAGGGGGTAGGAAGTGGGAGGGGGTGGATAGGAGGCTGGGGCCAGGCTGTTTGGGGAGGCACAGCCAGGGCCGGCTCCAGGCACCAACCCAGCAAGCAGGTGCTTGGGGCGACCAAGGGGAAGGGGCGGCATTTCAGGCTTTTTGGCGGCAATTCAGTGGTGGGACCCTCTCGGTGGGAAGCACCTGCCGCTGAATTCCCGCTGAAGAAGAAAGCGGCATGGCGGAGCTGCCGCTGGAGTGCTGCCGATCGCAATTGCGATTGTGGCTTCCCCGCCGCCGCTTGGGGTGGCAAAAACCCTGGAGCCGGTCCTGGGCACAGCCTTCCCTACCCGGCCCTCCATACAGTTTTGCAACCCCAAAGTGGCCCTCAGGCCAAAAAGTTTGCCCACCCTGGCTATAGCCCATGTGCATTTCCCACAGGGCAGCAGTGATACCAGATGGCCAGTTATGGTAATGCACAGAGTGTGTTTCCCCTGGAGCAGCAGTGATATTTGCTATGTGTGGGGGTAGGCAAATTTTGGGAAGCTTATAATTCCCCGCGTGACCTTCCCCACCACCATCCCTGATCTTAGTGACAGTAACAGCCCTCTGCTCTCATCTGACATTCCCTGGCATCTGTCTCAAAGACAGGTTGTCCTACCTCTCAATCTCAGGCCAGAGCTGAAATTATTCTTCATCCATTCTCCCTTGCAGAAAATAAAAACCACAAAGATCAAATTCGTGGCAGAAACTTTAATGGTATGTGTCTCCGGTGCTTGCTGTCAGGACCGGCTCTAGGCACCAGCAAACCAAGCATGTGCTTGGGGCGGCACAATTTCAGGGGCGGCATTCCTGCCACTTTTTTTTTTTTTTTGCTTGGGGCAGCAAAAAACCTAGAGCTGGCCCTGCTTGCTGTTCCAGAAGGACTTTCCCTACATCTCCCCAAAGCAGTCATGGCTACTCCCCCATCCAAAATCATCACCCCACACAACATTCTATTGTTCTTGTCCTTCGCCTTTACCCCACAGGGGTCTGAGGCAGTAGAGAGGAGGACGAGGAGTGCCGTGACCAGGGAATACCACTCACTGATGTGAAAGGAATAAATTTAGGACTGAGCAGCTCTGGTTACATGCAAGTTAGACAAGTTAACTACTGAAAGAGGGCTTCAAAGACTGTTGTCTGTGGAGAGAATTTGTTATGTTAGCTTGGGGTGGACCTGGGGAAAGGCCTCTGCCCCTAACTGGGGACCCATGAGCTTGGGGGAGCCCTTTCAGCCCTCTCAAGGAGTTGTGAGAGGTGATGGGAGTCTTCCTGAAGTACAGTAGCTTCCTGGAAAGCAAATTTCCATTTGCTCTTACTCCACAGCTCACTGTCAAGCTTCTGTCCCCTGGGAGGGGCTCAAGGTGGCTGCTGCTTCTCTTGATCTCTGCCACAGGCTGGCCATTCTCCCATCTACACAATGGCATTAAGAACTGAAACGAGAGAGTGAGAGAGAGAGAGAACACTTGTAACTTAAGGCACCACTGGTGCGCGGAGGACAGACACACAAAATTGTCAACTGGCTACTGCTCCTTGGAGCCCCCTTCTCTATTCCCCTCCAGCCTACCCAGTGCCTGAAATGGTCAGAACTGAAAAGGAACTACAGCCCCCCAGGTCTCTCCACACTAGGGTGACCAGATGTCCCGATTTTATAGGGACAGTCCTGATTTTTGGGTCTTTTTCTTATATAAGCTCCTATTAACCCCCACCCCCCCCCATCCTGATTTTTCACACTTGCTGTCTGGTCACCCTACTCCACACTCTGACCCCATGAGAGAGCCCCTGCCTACCCGGGATGCTCTGGTCCTCTGAAGAAAGGGATGATGGAGTATGCACATCGAGAACGATGTGGTGTCCAATGACATACACCCAGTGAAGTGGAAGGACAGACCAGAAAAAACTCAGGTTTCATCTCTAGTTGCACACAGGTCACCCTTCTTCACATTTAGTCCTGGGGAAGATAGGGTAGGGGACAATCCCAGACAATTACAAACCAAAGGCAGAGCTCCTCCTTCCATGGGATTGGTCCTGGGGAAACGAGAAGCAGCTCTCTGCTCTCAGGGCGGGACTCTCTACTCAGACACTGGATAGAGAGACATAATTTTTCTGAAATTGACACCTGCTCCTCCTTCATCACCGTCACCACCAGACAGGACTTGAGGGCTGCTCAGTGCCACTGCCAAGTCAGATGTCTAGATTGCTCGGGTCCAATTCTTCCAGACCGTCCTCCTCTGGCTGGGGCTCCTGGGCTGTGCTACTGGCCCGGAGGAGTCCTCTGCAAGCATAGCGAAAAACCCAAGGAAGTGCCATCACTGTCCAAAACTCTATTGGTGCAGGAGATTTTGCTCTCCCTGCCTCCCTCTCACATCCATTCTAGTTGCCCCCCACTGCATGAACAGAGAGAAACTCCTCACCGATGGGTCTCTTGGCCAGTCACCCCACCAGCATTGCCACAGCAGCACCAGTGCCCAGCATGTTTCTCACCTACCCCTCCCCATCACCCCGTCTTGCAGGTTCTTGTGACCAAGTCTGGGGGGATGAAGATCTAGCACACCTGCCCATGTCCTATGAAGGGAGACAGTACAAGCAGAGGGAAGGAGAGAGAGAGAGCACGTGTTGGCCCACATGAGAGAAGAGAGAGAGAAACAAAAACATAGGAGGGAGGAAAACTCAGTAGCTGTAGTCACCTTCCCTGGAGCCAACCTGCCCTGAGAAACCAGCAGTCATGTGGCCATCCTCCCCACACACCTTTACAACTATCCAAAAAGGATGTATAGTCTTATCCGGTGCACCTGCCAACAAAGGTACTCGCTGCCTAGGAAAATGTATAATGAGGTACCAAATGACAAAAGGAACATGACAAGAGCTCAGCCATGCTACAGGGACCGCAGGGGCAGAGAGAACCCCACCCCGAGGGAGCAAAAAACCTTCAGCTCAACACACTCAAGACAGGAAGAAATTTGCCCCTGCACACACCAAGCCCAGCCAAGATGGGAGCATGCCCCCTCTTCCCGGCCACAGGAGTCATTGATGGAGAAGGTCGGTAGGCAGTGGGGGGCTCAAGCTTGTGAATGACTGTCTGGGATATAAGGGGGAGTGCTAGACTGTGGGGTAAGGGTGTCCATGGGAACCCAAGATAAGTGAATGCGGGGATTAGGGATAGAGGGGTGTAGGGTTAGCAAGGTGCACTGGGGCAATGGGGATTTAGAGGATCCAGAGAGAAGTAGAGAGGGTAATTTACCTCTGTATTTGGCACTGGTGCAGCCACAGGTGGAAACCTGCGTCCAGTTCTGGTGTCCACAGTTTAAGAAGGATGCTGATAAACTGGAGAAGGTTCAGAGACAAGCCAGGAGAATAATTAAAGGATTGGAAAACATGCCTTACAGTGATAGACTCGAGCAGCGCAATCCATTTAGCTTAACAAAGAGAAGGTTAAGAGGTGATTTGATTGCAGTCTATACCTTTGGGGAACACACATTTAATAATGGGGTCTTCAGTCTAGCAGAGCAAGGTATTAATCACACTCCAATGACTGAAAATTGAAGCTAGACAAATTCAGACTGGAAATAAGGTGTACATTTTTAACAGTGAGAGTAATTAACCATTGGAACAACTTACCAAGGGATGTGGTGGATTCTTCAACACTGGCAATTTTTAAATCAAGACTGGGTGTTTCTCTAAAAGCTCTGCCCTAGGAATTACTGTGTGATACAGGAGGTCAGACTAGATGATCACAGTGGTCCCTTCTGGCCTTGGAATCTCTGATTCTATGAGTACTGCTTCCCCAGAAATTATACCTAGAGTACTGAAGACATTTTCTCAGTCTCAGCTCCTCACCCCTTTCTCTTACTCCCAACCTCCTCCAGCAAGCAATCCCTCTCTCTCCTCCCCCACAAGGGACTTCCTCACCCTCATGGAGCTTCTGCCAACAGTCCCAGAAATCTGTTTGTCCTCAGACAAGCTCCTACCCTTTCCATTTGGATTCAGGTTAAACCTTTACGGGGCATAAGCCAAGTAGAAAGTTCCACCCAAATAAAATATGTTTCTGTTCTAAAAGTGCAAATCAGTCCCTCGGAAATTCTTTCCTTCCTACATCTGTCCCTTACTGCACTGCTCCCAGCTCCACTTCACTCACCATCCCAAGAGACTTAAACTCATCGGTTCAAAACAGATTATCAAGAGAAGTAGCAGAAAGGGAATGGCTATTCAATGCATTTCTATTAGTTTATTGCTGAAACAACTAAGACCTGCCCTAGCTTGAACTCTCTTCATCTCCTCTTTGCTAAAAAGACAAACTGAGTGTCAGAGATGTTGAAAAGAAACTCATTAGAAACAGCCTGACGGGGTGCTGGATGAATGCCTCTCTGGATCATTTTTCAAACATTACGGTTGCTTCTTTCTTGGGGATTGTTTTCTGGCTGCCTTCTTGGGACTTCCTCATAGTCAGACTAGCAGAAGCGATCGCCAAGTTCTTGGTTCTCTGATTGATCAGCTCCAGTATTTTCCCAAATTTATCAGACTCCTTCTTCCACCGTGATATCTTCTTCTGCTGGTCACTCGTGAACTTCTTCTTTAAGTGCTCATAAAAGTGGCTGGTCTTTATTCTTGTCTCCTCCAAGTGATTTACCTTTAGGACAACAAACGTGTGATTTTCAGCACAGGATCCAGTGATGGTTCAAAAAAGCTGCAAAGTGGGGATAGCCTTTGGGGAAAGAGGTGTCCTCCAGGATCCTCCCCTACTCCCTGGACTTTCACAGTAACAACCCTTCTCTGAACATTGGTCTGGGAAGATTGGTCAAGTGCCTCTGCCTCCTTACCGGCTTTTCTGGCTTTCACCAGGATCAACAGAGTTCTGCCCACTGAGTCCAAGAACACTCCCTGACATTCTGGAATTGACTGGATTCAGTGTTCAAAAGTTACTGCCTTGCATACAGACAGAAATGCCATTGAGTTATGTGTAGGGCCAGTATCCTTGTTTAATATCTGTATCCTTGTTCTGCTATCATAGGGACAAGAACCTGAGTAGTATAAAAGGACCCCAATCTGTGCAGTGCTGAGACGAGGTAATCTCCCCTGGTATCTCTAATGTGCCCATCAACGTGTTATCTACAACCAAGTGGAGCAGAACAAGAGGGAACTGATTCCTGAAATCTTATAAACACCTGACAGCTGTGGCTATTTCCCACTCTCAGGGAGCTGGGTGGTCAGATGCTCAAAGGCACCTAACTGGAGATATCTTTGAGGAGCTGGGTCTCTGTGCTTTACGTGTCAGTCCTGCATCACAAGCACTGCTCACTCTTCCTGGATGTTTTGAGCAGGCTGATCACTTCTTGTCCAGCTTGAGCCCCCTAACATCCCAGAGGATGGAGATTCCCTATGGTCTTAATGTTCCATATAGGACTAACTCCCAGACAGACCATGCCAATCAGAAAACACCCATATCTTAAGATCATGAGGGAGAATCAGCACTCTACTGGAGCCTTCATGAAAAGCCGATGGCTTCCTTATTCAAAACGCTCTCTCTCCCTCTAGCTTCCCACTCCCCTGAGGAAAGCCCTTGGATAGAGATCCTGCAAGGTTTGCCCTCATCCATATAAAGCACTGAATCACATGACTAATGTCAATGAAGACAATGACACTACCTGCGCACTTACAGTTAAGCATGTGCTCCAGTGCTTTGTTGGATCGGGACCAGAGTGCTCAGCACTTATAGGACACATCATGAAAAAGATGGTCCTCAGATCCTGCCTCATCCATAATCAGAGGTGGCCTCCCAATGTCTTCTGCTGCAGAGAAGGTAGAAGGGACTCCATTGAGAAGTCATAGAATTATAGAATCATAGATTAGGATTGGAAGAGACCTCAGGAGGTCATCTAGTCCAACCCCCTGCTCAAAGCAGGACCAACCCAAACTAAATCATCTCAGCCAGGGCTTTGTCAAGCCGCGCCTTAAAAACCTCTAAGGATGGAGATTCCACAGTCTCCCTAGGTAACCCATTCCAGTGCTTCACCACCTTCCTAGTGAAATAGTTTTCCTAATATCCAACCTAGACCTCCCTAGACCTTTCCCCAGACATGACCATCAGGGCTCACTGGTGCAGCAAACAAACCCTTCTTTTACACTAGGAATTGAATGTTGCCTCCATAGTGTTCCCAACCTTCACAGCAAGACAACTGGATTCAAGCCTTGAAACCAGACCTTCTTTCTCACTATGGCCCCTGGGCCAGCAGCCATTTCAGCTCATTTCTAAATGAAGGCAACAATGCTTTTATTCTGGGGACGAGATTGCTCAGGGCCTTGGAGCAGGGCTACAGAGCCCTTCACCTCTAGCTCAGAGAGAGGAATTCAGTGTGCTGGGGGTAGGGTCCTGGCTTGCTCTAGTCATTGTGCTCGGGGTCTCTCCAAATGACAGAGAAAGGGTGTTAGCATTACCTTGATCTCCTGAATTCGCTGGACACTGGTGTTGTCACGGATGATGACTGTGGATAAGTGACTCTTCGGCAAAAACCTTTTCACAGCCACTTCACTGCCATTGAACAGACTGAGGGGGGAAAGGGGCCTTGTTATAGTTTCCCCGCTCAGGAGAAGCAATGCCATTGCTTGCTCAGCTCTACTGTTCACAGCCCTGCAAGACACCAGGGAGTCACCCTGCCTCACTCAAGAGTTCACGTTCTTTTCTGATGTTACATGGCTCAAAGACATGTATTTTAGGTTTCAGATAGTATCAGGGGGTAGCTGTGTTTAGTCTGTATCTACAAAAACAACAAGGAGTCTGGTGGCACCTTAAAGACTAACAGATTTATTTGGGCATAAGCTTTCGTGGGTAAAAACCTCACTTCTTCGGATGTATAGAGTGAAAGTTACAGATGCAGGCATTATATACTGACACATGGAGAGCAGGGAGTTACTTCACAAGTGGAGAACCAGTGTTGACAGGGCCAATTCAATCAGGGTGGCTGTAGTCCACTCCCAATAATAGATGAGGAGGTGTCAATTCCAGGAGAGGAAAAGCTGCTTCTGTAATGAGCCAGCCACTCCCAGTCCCTATTCAAGCCCAGATTAATGGTGTTAAATTTGCAAATTAATTTTAGTTCCGCTGTTTCTCTTTGAAGTCTGTTTCTGAAGTTTTTTTGTTCAATGATAGTGACTTTTAAATCTGTAATAGAATGACCAGGGAGATTGAAGTGTTCACTTACTGGCTTATGTATGTTACCATTCCTGATGTCCGATTTGTGTCCATTTATTCTTTTGCGGAGGGACTGTCCGGTTTGGCCAGTGTACATGGCAGAGGGGCATTGCTGGCA
>NC_048312.1:32133364-32188654 GCF_013100865.1 Trachemys scripta elegans | reverse complement strand
GGGACTGTCCGGTTTGGCCAGTGTACATGGCAGAGGGGCATTGCTGGCACATGATGGCATATATAACATTAGTAGATGTGCAGGTGAATGAGCCCTTGATGGTGTGGCTGATGTGGTTGGGTCCTCTGATGGTGTCGCCAGAGTAGATATGGGGACAGAGTAGGCAACGAGGTTTGCTACAGGGATTGGTTCCTGGGTTGGTGTTTCTGTGGTGTGATGTGTAGTTGCTGGTGAGTATTTGCTTCAGGTTGGGGTGTTGTCTGTAAGCGAGGACTGGCCTGCCTCCCAAGGTCTGTGAGAGTGAGGGATCATTTTCCAGGATAGGTTGTAGATCGTGGATAATGCGTTGGAGAGGTTTTAGCTGGGGGCTGTATGTGATGGCCAGTGGTGTTCTGTTATTGTCCTTGTTGGGCCTGTCCTGTAGTAGGTGATTTCTGGGTACCCGTCTTGCTCTGTCAATCTGTTTCCTCACTTCCCCAGGTGGGTATTGTAGTTTTAAGAATGCTTGATAGAGATCTTGTAGGTGTTTGTCTCTGTCTGAGGGGTTGGAGCAAATTCGGTTGTATCTTAGGGCTTCGCTGTAGACAATGGATCGCATGATGTGTCTTGGATGGAAGCTGGAGGCATGTAGATACGTATAGCGGTCAGTAGGTTTCCGGTATAGGGTGGTGTTTATGTGACCATCATTTATTTGCACGGTAGTGTCCAGGAAGTGGATCTCTTGTGTGGACTGGTCCAGGCTGAGGTTGATGATGGGGTGGAAATTGTTGAAGTCCAGGTGGAATTCTTCAAGGGCCTCCTTTCCGTGGGTCCATATGATGAAGATGTCATCAATTTAGTGCAAGTAGAGGAGGGGCACTAGGGGTCGAGTGCTGAGGAAGCGTTGTTCTAAATGAGCCATAAAAATGTTGGCATACTGTGGGGCCATGCGGGTACCCATAGCAGTGTCACTGACTTGAAGGTATAAGTTGTCCCCAAATCTGAAGTGGTTGTGGGTGAGGACAAAGTCACAAAGCTCAGCCACCAGGCGTGCCGTGGCCTCATCAGGGATACTGTTCCTGACAACTTGTAGTCCATCCTCATGTGGAATATTGGTGTAAAGTGCTTTTACATCCATGGTGGCCAGGATGGTGTTTTCAGGAAGAACACCAATGCATTGTAGTTTCCTCAGGAAGTTGGTGGTGTCTCGAAGATAGTTAGGAGTGCTGGTAGCGTAGGGTCTGACGAGAGAGTCCAAATAGCCAGATAATCCTGCTGTAAGAGTGCCAATGCCTGAGATGATGGGGCGTCCAGGGTTTCCGGGTTTATGGATCTTGGGTAGCAGATAGAATACCCCTGGTCGGGGTTTTGGGCGGGTGTCCATGTAGATTTGTTCCCGGACTGTAGCCGGGAATTTCTTGAGCAGATGGTGTAGTTTCTTTTGGTATTCCTCGGTGGGATCAGAGGATAGTGGCCTGTAGAATGTGATCTTGGAGAGTTGCTGGCTACAGTATGGACACCCCCCCCAGAACCCCGACCAGGGGTATTCTATCTGCTACCCAAGATCCATAAACTCTGAACTATTAACTAAGGTTTGTAACCTGTCCTTTAAATCGGCTTAACCCAATGACTGGAAGTTAGCTAATGTAACGCCAATATTTAAAAAGGGCTCTAGAGGTGATCCCGGCAATTACAGACCGGTAAGTCTAACATCAGTACCGGGCAAATTAGTCGAAACAATAGTTAAGAATAAAATTGTCAGACACATAGAAAAACATAAACTGTTGAGCAATAGTCAACATGGTTTCGGAAAAGGGAAATCGTGTCTTACCAATCTATTAGAGTTCTTTGAAGGGGTCAACAAACATGTGGACAAGGGGGATCCAATGGACATAGTGTACTTAGATTTCCAGAAAGCCTTTGACAAGGTCCCTCACCAAAGGCTCTTAAGTAAAGTAAGTTGTCATGGGATAAAAGGGAAGGTCCTTTCATGGACTGAGAACTGGTTAAAAGACCAGGAACAAAGGGTAGGAATTAATGGTAAATTCTCAGAATGGAGAGAGGTAACTAGTGGTGTTCCCCAAGGGTCAGGCCTCGGATCAATCCTATTCAACTTATTTATAAATGATCTGGAGAAAGGGGTAAACAGTGAGGTGGCAAAGTTTGCAGATGATACTAAACTGCTCAAGATAGTTAAGACCAAAGCAGACTGTGATGAACTTCAAAAAGATCTCTCAAAACTAAGTGATTGGGCAACAAAATGGCAAATGAAATTGAATGTGGATAAATGTAAAGTAATGCACATTGGAAAAAATAACTCCAACTATACATACAATATGATGGGGGCTAATTTAGCTACAACAAGTCAGGAAAAAGATCTTGGAGTCATCGTGGATAGTTCTCTGAAGATGTCCGCGCAGTGTGCACAGGAAGTCAAAAAAGCAAACAGGATGTTAGGGATCATTAAAAAGGGGATAGAGAATAAGACTGAGAATATATTATTGCCCTTACATAAATCGATGGTATGCCCACATCTCGAATACTGCATACAGATGTGGTCTCCTCATCTAAAAAAAGATATACTGGCACTAGAAAAGGTTCAGAAAAGGGCAACTAAAATGATTAGGGGTTTGGAACGGGTCCCATATGAGGAGAAATTAAACAGGCTAGGACTCTTCAGCTTGGAAAAGAGGAGACTAAGGGGGGATATGATAGAGGTATATAAAATCATGAGTGATGTGGAGAAAGTGGATAAGGAAAAGTTATTTACTTATTCCCATAATACAAGAACTAGGGGTTACCAAATGAAATTAATGGGCAGCAGGTTTAAAACAAATACAAGGAAGTTCTTCTTCACGCAGCGCACAGTCAACTTGTGGAACTCCTTACCTGAGGAGGTTGTGAAGGCTAGGACTATAACAGCGTTTAAAAGAGAACTGGATACATTCATGGTGGTTAAGTCCATTAATGGCTATTAGCCAGGATGGGTAAGGAATGGTGTCCCTAGCCTCTGTTTGTCAGAGGATGGAGATGGATGGCAGGAGAGAGATCACTTGATCATTGCCTGTTGATCCACTCCCTCTGGGGCACTTGGCATTGGCCACTGTCGGTAGACAGGATACTGGGCTAGATGGACCTTTGGTCTGAGCCGGTACGGCCGTTCTTATGTTCTTATGTTATGTTCTTATGTCATTCTATTACAGATTTAAAAGTCACTATTATTGAACAAAAAAACCTTCAGAAACAGACTTCAAAGAGAAACAGCAGAACTAAAATTCATTTGCAAATTTAACACCATTAATGTGGGCTTGAATAGGGACTGGGAGTGGCTGGCTCATTACAGAAGCAGCTTTTCCTCTCCTGGAATTGACACCTCCTCATCTATTCGTGGGAGTGGACTACATCCACCCTGATTGAATTGGCCCTGTCAACACTGGTTCTCCACTTGCGAAGTAACTCCCTTCTCTCCATGTGTCAGTATATAATGCCTGCATCTGTAACTTTCACTCTATGCATCTAAAGAAGTGAGGTTTTTACCCAGGAAAGCTTATGCCCAAATAAATCTGTTAGTCTTTAAGGTGCCACCAGACTCCTTGTTGTTTTTGTAGGTTTCAGATATTTATCACCAAAGTCTGAGCCTCCCAAATGAGAGGGTCACACCGAATCTTCCACCCAGTATACAGGATTTCTATCAGGTTCTCTCATCCCACAGAGAGGGAAGCTCTAGACCAGCCACCAACACCCTAACCCCAAGAACATGTAGTCTAGCCCCTTCTGCCACCAAATACACTGCGCTCTCTCCTCTCATCCCAACCCCTCAGTGAATATACAGCTCAGTCCATCCTCTCATCCCCACCAATACACTTATCTCAATTGCTCCCTTCACCCAAAAAATTACACAGAGCATCATCTCCTTCCCCCTCCCATTTCCCTAATACACTCGCCTCAGAGACGTACCCACACGGGGGGAGGGAGTGTGTGTGTTCAGACTGAGAGCAGGAAAGGGCTGTCAATAGGAGGAAAGGTGTCGCGGAGGGCGATTCTTGTCCCCAAGGGGAGGTGAGAAAGAAAAAGGGCTACCTGTGGCCAGGGTGAGGGGGGAGCAGGGCGCTCCCTCCCTGTGCCTGAGGTGAGAGGTCCCTTTGTGGGGCAGGGGTGTACTCCTATGTGTATGTGTGTGGGTCCCTGTCCAGGGGCAAGAGTGGGGGGATGGAGAATCCCTGTGCAGGGCAGGGCTGTGTCCTTGTACTAGGGGGATCCCTTGAGCCTAGGAGTGAGAGTGGGTGGCGGAGGATCTCTGTGTCAGGGAATGAGAGTGGGGGGTAGTGCCTGGTGGTAGAAGTGGGGGGCAGGGGTCGCTGTGCAATGGGGGGTCCCTGTGCCAAGGGGTGGAAGTGGGGGGTGAGGGTCGCTGTGCAGTGGGGGGTCCCTGTGCCAAGGGGTAGAAGTGGGGGGCAGGGGTCCCTGTGCAGAGGGGGGGAAGTAGGGGGCGGGGGTCCCTTTGCAGTGGGGTTCCCTGTGCCAAGGGGTAGAAGTGGGGGGCGGGGGTCCCTGTGCCAAGGGATAGAAGTGGGGGGCGGGGGTCCCTGAGCAGTGGGGTTCCCTGTGCCAAGGGGTAGAAGTGGGGGGTCCCTGTGCAGGGGGGGGGCCCTGGGCCAGGGGGGAGGAGGGGGGGGGGGGGGGTCCCTGTGCAGTGGGGGGTCCCTGTGCCCTTTGGCCGGACCCGCACCTGAACAGCACCAGCACTTGGTTGACGCGGGGCTGGAAGAAGGTGACCCGGGGCCGCGAGACCTTCTGCTCCTCCATCCCTCCGGCTGGCCTGGCCTGGGCTGGGCTGGGCCGGGCCGGGCCGGGCCCCTGCCTCGGGGGCGGGCGTGTCACAATGGCCGGGGGAGGAGGGGTCTGGTGGGTGGCGATCCGCGGCGGGATCCCGGGGGAGGCCCGGCGGGTGCGGGGTCCCGGGGGCGATCCGGGGGGGACCGGGGAGATCGAGGTGCGGGGTCCCGGGGGTGGTTCTCGGGTTCGTCCCGCAGCGCTGGAGGCGGCGGCGATTGTCCCTGCGCGGGCCCCGTGGCCGGTTGCCCCGGAGACCGGGGGGCGGCGCGGTGTCGAGGTCAGAGGCAGGAGGCGCCGCCGGGGGTGACGGGGGGTGAGTTCGGGCCCGGGGGGTGAGCGCAGCCGGGCGGGGACCTCCCAGCCCATCTCCCGGGGCTCAGTGCTGCCCTCCCGGGGCCCCGGCCCAGCCCCAGCTCCGGGAGCCCCTTCGCGGCTGGTTATTTCTGTGCGGAGCTAGGGGGGCTCCCGCTGAGCCTCGCCGGGGTGCGGAGCGGCTTGGGCAGGGGCCGGCAGCTAGAGGGTACAGCACAGCCCTCCCTACCCACCATCTCACCTCTTGGGGCGGTGCTGATCACCCTTGTCCGTGCCCAGCGCTCACTGAGCCTCCCTGCTTGGGTCACCCGCCTTCCAGTGCTAGCGCTTTGGGGCCGGCTGTACAGCGCCGGGCACCACGGAGTCCTGCACCATGTCTGGGGCTGCTAGACACAACCGCAATACCACACTGGGCTAAAAACTAGGGTTACCATATTTCAACAATCAAAAAAGAGGACGGGAGGAGCCCCGCCCCTGCCCTAGCCCCGCCCCCATCCTGTCCTAGCCCCGCCCCTGCCCCTTCCACTCCCTCCCACTTCCTGCCCCCTCAGAACCCCCAACCCTCCCCCCCACTCCTTGTCCCCTGACTGCCCCCTCCTGGGACCCCTGCTCCTAACTGCCCCCCAGGACGCCACCCCCTACCTGAGCCTCTCTGCTCCTTGTCCCCTGATTGCCCCCTCCTGAGATCCTACCTGTACCCTGACTGCCCAAAACCTTACACCCCCAACCACCAGACAGCCCCCCCAGAACTCCCAAACACCCCCCCGCTCCTTGTCCCCTAACTGCCCCCTCCTGAGACCCCCCCACCTGTACCCTGACTGCCCAAAACCTTACACCCCCAACCCCCAGACAGCCCCCCCCCCGAACTCCCTGACCCATCCAACCCTCCCCCCTGCTCCCTGTCTCTTGATTACCCCCTCCCCCAGAACCTCCCTGCCGCTTCTCTGACCCCCGGCCCCCTTACTGTGCTGCAGAGCAGCGCGCTCGGCAGCGGGGGAGGGCAGCAGGGTCGGAGCTCCAGACGAACAGCCGGCGATCTGTGAGTGCAGGGAGGGGAAGGGAGGGAGAGGAGGGGAGTGGTGTCAAGTTTCAGGAGAGAGTGCAGGAAGGGCTCTGGCTGTTGGAGCCCCGGCTGGTCTGTAAGCCCCGCGCACGCTCTGCAGGGGGGGGGGGGGGGGGGGAGGAGGGGAAGTCCGGACATTGACAAATCCCCCCCCGGACGCTATTTTTAACCCGAAAAAGCCGGACATGTCCGGGGGAATCCGGACGAATGGTAACCCTATAAAAACAGAATGATAATAAGTCACCAGTATTCACAGCACGGAGGCTGTCGGAGTCCTGTGTTCAAACAGAAGGTTACAAGTGAGAATAAAGTCTCCCTCTAGGCTGCCTGCCCATGAGCCAGGGCCTGCCTCCATTGAGAGAAGGGCCGGGGAGCCTCATTATAGCCCTGTTATGTTTCAGGATTTCCAAGTCTCAGGAACTTGAACATTCACCCCCCCCCCCCATCAGCTTTACAAAGGTGCAGCCTTTCAATGTTTACTCCCACACGTTCCCTTCCTTGAAAGCCACACACACACTCAGCTCACTGTTTTTCTACACCTTCTGCCCTAAACTATTGTGGACTCAGAAGTGGGTGCATTCAGGCTGTGGGCAGTGGTCGTTGTGTGTACAATGGTTTGTTAAGCACTGTGGGATCCTTTGGTGCATTAGGATTTGAAATGATTGTAATGATAGCAAAGTAACCCATTTAATTTCTCCACTTCCCTCCATTTTGCATTATGTGTTGAGGTCATTGGCTATCTTTCACCTTGCACTTTATGTAACCTTGTGAGACTGTTCGTGCAGCTGTGCAGGGGTGGCCAAACAGTAGCTTTGGGATGCAGAAATGGCCTCTCCTTGAAGCACTCTGAATTCAGCTGTGGTGCAGTACTCTAGGCTGCAGGAGATAGCATGCCCCCCTGCTCCTGTTTGCTGCTATAGTTGCCACAGTTTCATAGAGACAGAGCAGGAGTGTAATCCTAAAGCAGAAACAGCTGTGTTCTGCACCAAAAGGGAACCAGTTTCACTAAGGGTCAGTGGGAAAGAGAGCAGGTAAGCACCTGAGAGTGTAAATCCTGATACTAGCACTTTGAACTTACATAGTACCTGCCATTTGAGGAGTTCAGTGCACTTTATAAACTATAATTTACTCTCATATTTGTAACCCCAACTCACATGTAATCTGTAAATGAATCCTAATGCTGATCTTTACTCTCACCAGCAATCCATAATGCTGAACGTAAAATGAACCATTTACCTGAAACCTATAACTGGTCATGCCAAATCCAGTCCATATTTGTAACTCTAACCCACAGCTGTAACTCATGTGCAACTTAATCTGAAACACACAATCCAATCTTAACCCTATACATAACCCAAGCTCATAACCCAATAAACTGCAAGCATTGACTACAGTTAATACATAACCCATGTTTGTAACCTAAACTCATAATTTTAAACCCATAATACATCATTTTATATTTCTATAAAACTTTTCATCCACATAGCACTATACAAATAGGCTTTGAAGGATTAGATTTTTATCAGTAAATGTCGGTTTTACTTTATACACATAAACCAACGAAAAAAGTATTTCCATGGCTGATAGAAGTTACAGACATACAAAGAATAATGCTGCTTTATGTTGACCCCCCATAATTCATGCAAAAATGCAAACATTTAAATCAATAACCATTTAATTAAAAACTATATATCTGTTGACATTATTTAAAAAAAATCAGATTCTGCCAAGCCTATATATAAATATCCAAGCAGGAGGCTGCCCACCATAGATTCCACCTGGCTGGAAAAAGCAAGGCTGGCCCCAGTGGTTCATGCTGCTGCCCAGCCCTCTCTGTACAATACCACTGTACAATATAGGGCCTGGGTTTTTCCTTCCTTTTGGCCATAGCTCAGTATCGTACAGTGGGCTCCTGTAAATTTCTAACATGTTGTGAAAGCTGGAGGAAGGGATGGAGCTAATTCTGAAACCTGTTTAATTGCTGCTTAGTATTGTTCAACAAAGACTTGTCTACCTGAGAGAGAGCCTGTATTCTAATACAGTGGTTCTCAACCAGGGGTACATGTACCCCTAGGGGTACACAGAGGTCTTCCGGGGATACATAAACTCATCTAGATATTTGCCTAGTTTTACAACAGGCTACATAAAAAGCACTAGCAAAGTCAGTAGAAACTAAAATTTCATACAGACAATGACTTGTTTATACTGCTCTATATACTATACGCTGAAATTTAAGAACAGTATTTATATGCCAATTGATTTATTTTATAATTATGTGGTAAAAATGAGAAAGTCAGCAATTTTTCAGTAACAGTGTGCTGTGACACTCGTATTTTTATGTCTGATTTTGTAAGCAAGTAGTTTTTAAATGAGATGAAACTTGGGGTACCCAAGACAAATCAGACTCCTGAAAGGGGTACAGTAGCCTGGAAAGGTTGAGAGTCACTGTTCTAATATAGCAGCTGAGATTGGTGGGTTTAGATGTGTCCCTAGAGAACTGTCTTGAAAGGCTGGGCACAGTGCCTTCTCCATTGTGGGTCCGTTACCCTGCAATGCCCTTCCCTAGTAGACATCTAGGGCATCCTTCCTTGTAAGCCAGGCTAAGGCTTGCTGCAGGTGTTTGTGGTACAGAGTGTGCTTACTGTACTTGCTCTTGGATTTATTTGTTTGGCAGTTTGCTTGTCCTGAGCGTGAACTCCATTAGGCTGTGGAATAGTATCCTGGAGAAGAAGTGAAAACCCCTTTCACCTGTGACATCAGATGGAATCACTTTGCATTTATAAAGCAATCATGCATTGGCTGGGAGCTGGACTGGATGAGGCCTAAGACAGCTTTTCCATCTTTAACATGGATGATTCTAGATCTAGTTAATTTTTAAAGCACGTGAAAACTTCACCTTTACTAGTTTGGTGGCAGCAACCTACTGTCTTCAGTCTCCCAAGTGTCTTCTCTCTGTTTTCTCTAGGCAAAGAGTGTGACGATGCAGCCCTCCGTTGCAGCTGGTTTATAAAGTTTGCCTTAATGAATACAGTTTTTGGCTCTATTCCCATCTTATTCAGGCATCCGTCCATTTATGGCCTGTCCAGGATTACCAGTAGCCTGTACCTCAGCAATGGTACGGCTGCCAATAACAAGCTCCTGCTCTTCGCCAGCCAAATCACTACTGTCATCAATGTGTCCGTGGAGGTGGTGAACACCTTCTATCCAGACATTCACTACATGCACATCCCTGTAACTGACACCCCCATCTCTCGCCTCTACGATTACTTCGATCCCGTGGCAGATAGGATCCATAGCGTGGACCTGCAGCAAGGCCGGACACTGCTACACTGTGCTGCAGGCATCAGCAGGTCAGCTGCCCTGTGTCTGGCCTATTTGATGAAGTACCATGCCATGTCTCTGGTGAATGCTCATGCCTGGGTCAAGTCCTGCCGACCCATCATCAGACCTAACAATGGGTTCTGGCAACAGCTTGTCCAGTATGAGTATAAACTCTTCGGCACCAATACAGTCCGAATGGTCAACTCTCCGCTGGGCTTGATTCCGGATCTCTATGAAACTGAAGTAAGAATAATGATAGCGTTTTGACTGTAACTAGCTTTACCACATCTCGTGAAGGAGCCCAGAGAGACAACGAAGGAGCAGCTCAGCTTGATCAAGTTTGGAACTTGGACAATAAACTCTTCAGCCCAGTGAAGTTTGCTACATCGCTCCCTGCTGATAGAAGTATAGGGGATTAGCTGAGATGAATGGGGCCGTCTGATTTTTACTATAAATAAAACCAAATTTAAACTACACTGTTGGGTTTCACATCCCATTTGTATTGAGTTCTCACAGGAGCTCTAGGTGCTGTCTCAGTGCTACTGGTATGTGTTTAGAAAGCATCCTTTTATCCCAGCATAGCGAGATGTTAGCCTTCTCTGGCTTTGTTCATGCTCAGGGATAGATTCCAGTGGAAACTGAGAACAATGGGAAAGTTGCCAACAATTCTTTTTCTAAGTAGGAATTGAAATGAAGTGTTCTGAAAAACTGACCCCAAGCCCCATCCTCTGCTGTGCTGCAGAGATGCTAGAGATGTCCCCTGCATCCCTGTTGCCAGAGGGTTAAGGATTCCCTGCCTTCTCCTTTCACCTCTGCACCTCATTGCCCTCACTGCCTTTCTGCTGGAGGATGCATAGGCACTTCTCCCTTCAGAAATCTTAATTATATGAGCTTTCGTGGGCTTATGCTCAAATAAATTTGTTAGTCTCTAAGGTGCCACAAGTACTCCTGTTCTTTTTGCAGATACAGACTAACACGGCTGTGTAACAAGTCCTCTGTCTGGCCTTCTTCCTGGGGCCCACTGGCTGCCCCAATAAAGCACGGAGAGGCTTTTCCTTCTGCAGCACCCGTGGCTTTATTTACATACTTCTCCCACCACCAGTGATATACTATATATAGTTTGCAGGCCTTACAATCTCCACTTCCACCCAGACCCTGCCCTCAGCCCAGAGACTGACCTTCCCCTGGCCATCCCCCCTTCCTTCTGGCCCTCCAGTTCTAAATGCCAGGCACCAGACCTCTTCCCAGCCCCAATCTATTTCCCTGATTGGGGCTGGCTGAGCAGGGGCTAATTAGGTGCCTCTGCACCAGCATCCTGCTACACACCTCCCCCCTTAAGCTGGTACCAGGCCTGGTCTTCCTCGGCCTCGCTTTCCTCGTCCGGGGATTTTACTCTGGGGTTGGGCCTCCTTAGGGTGACCAGATGTCCTGATTTTATCGGGACCGTCCCGATATTTCCTTCTTTGTCCTGCATCCCGACAGATGTTCGGTTGGGACACTGGACAAAAAAGCAATTTTGCCCTCCACTCTGGCGCTCACCCCCCCCCGACTCCGCCCCCTCCTTCCCCCATTGGAGCCCTCCATGGAGGGAGGAGGGATGTGTAGAGGGGGAATGGAGGGAGGAGGGTCGGGCATCTACTAGGAGCGCGGAAGGGGAAGGGAAAGTTGCCGCAGCTGCTAGGGGCTAGCTGGGCCTGGGTGGGCGGCGCGGACCGGGGGCATGGGCCGCTGGAGACACACGGTGCAGAGGGGCTGCGGGGGCGAGACTTGTCCCAGGCAGGGCAGCCGGCGGACAGGGGCGAGGAGCCGGCCGGGGTCCCCTGAACCCATAAACTTCCCCCGCCGCTGCCAGGGAGCCCCGCACCTCTCCCGCTCAGCTGCACTCCAGCGGCTCGCCCCGCCAGGAAGGTGCTGGGCTCCCTGCCGGCGGCGGGACGTACCGCATGTGCCCATTGCGTGCTGGAGGGGCGGGAGGCTCTGCGGGGCCGGGAAAAGCCCCGCCTCCCAACCGCTGCCCAGCCCGGAACTCCGGGGAGCCCCTCGGGAGACCGGCCACCGCTGCAGCTCGGCTGTGCCAGCCCCGGCCCCCTGCACGCCCGTGCCACCCCATGGCCAGCCCTGGGCTCGGGGGCTCCTGCAGCCGCTTCCAGGGGAAAGACAGCTTTGTCCCTGCCCGGTCCCGCTACGGGCTCTGCCTCCTTGTACTCATCCAGCCTGTACCCTGCCCAGGGCCCCGCTGGAGTCGTACGCCCTTGCCCACCCGGACTTCTTTGCTTCCCAGCACTTCCTCTTGGTCCCTCCCGATGCCCTCTTTATCTCCAGCCCCCTCTGCATCGGGGCCACCTTTTGCCCTGGAGTGGGCAGCGCGCGCGGCCGGGGCGCTGTGTACGATCCGGCAGCGCGTCTGGGGCCTGCTAATGCCCCCCGCCCCTGCGAAACTGCTTTTTTTTTTTTTTGCTCTGCCCCTCCCCCGCGTCCCGATATTTCATTCCTGTGATCTGGTCACCCTAGGCCTCCTGCCCAGCTGAGGGATCCCCAGGCACCACACCAAGGGGCTTTGGCACGCTCCACCCACAAAAGGTGCATTAGGTAGGAGGCGGGGCACTCCACATGTCCACACTCACCCAGAGGTCCTCACACCAGTCACATGGTTGGGCCGGCCGCCCCGGAGGCTCCCCTTCCTTTTCTAGTGCGGGTGACGGCTCAGAGCCCTCTGCCCCAAGTCAGCCCCCTGTCTCTGGTCCAGGCCCTCTGTCCCTTTGATGTTGGGCCTCCCCCGTTGGGTTTCTTCCACCCTCCCCGGGGGTCCCCCCTCCCGGGCGCTCCTGCCCAGGAAGCTCACTTTGCTCCTCAGTGACTCCCTCAGGCTCCCTATTTTGGCTTGGTTGTCTAGGCTGCTCGGCTTTTCCCCCTGGAGGTCGTGGGGCCACCCTTTGCCCCGGGTCCACCTCCACCAGGGTCTTGCCCTCTCTTTCCAAGGTTCTCTTTCCCCCTTTCTTTGACAGTCCCTTCTCTGTGGTCTCTCTCCCCTTCTGGGGAGGGTGCCAGTCCAGCCCCAGGACCACGGGGTAGGCCAACCCCTCTATTACCCCCACCCGCTTCCAGGTAAACTGCCCTTGCACTTCAAGGGGTACCTGGATCACGGGACAATATTCCCTATCCCCGTGGATGCATTCTACTAACATGCGTTCCCCAGGGATGAGCCAATGCGGCTTCACTAAGCGCCGCTGTATAAGGGAGCGAGTGGAGGCTGTATCCACTAGACCCCTCTGGGGCCTATTCCCAACCCGCACTGGGATAGTGGCCAATCCGTGCCTCTTTTTCTGCCCCCCAGTCTTAGTCCATCCACAAAATTCAGCTGCCTCACACTCCATCACCGGGCAATCCCGGCTTTTGTGTCCCAGCTGTCCACACCGCCAGCATACGAGCTGTCCCAGGCGGATAGGGGTCCCCTTGGGCTCCTCCCGTCGCCCGTCTACCAGCTTCACCCCGGCGTGCTCAAGGGGTTTCCTGCCCCCCTCTGTGTCCCGCAGGGCTCGATGCTCCCTTGGTGGGAAGTCAGCCTCTGCATACTCCTCTGTTCTTTGCACGGCGGCTTCTACGGTGGCCGGCTGATGTCGCCGCTCCCAAACCCACACGCTATTGGGAAGGCACTGGATAAACTGTTCAAGGATCACCTGATCCATTATCTGTCCCACGGTGTGGGCATCGGGTCTCAACCATCGTGTTGCCCAGTCTGTTAATTTTTGAGCAAAGGCCCGCGGTCGCACGCCCCCCGCCCACCGGGCTGCCCAAAACTTCTGCCGATATTTCTCAGCCGAAAGCCTGAGGTGGTCCAAAATCGCTGCCTTCACAGCATCATAGTCCCTGACTTGGGCATCCGTCAGGACCATATACGCAACCTGTGCCTTCCCTGCAAGATAGGGGGCCAGCCGCAGGGCCCAGGTTGTCCGGTCCCATCCTGCACCCAGGGCCACCCGCTTGAAGGTACCCAAAAAGGCGTCGGGGTCATCTGCTGGGGCCATTTTACAGAGGCTGAGGCCCGGGGGCCGGATGCCATCTCCCCCAGCAGGACTCACCAGCTTTTGCAGGAGCTGCTGCTGCACTGTCGACTGCTCCTTGATGAAGTCCTGTAGGGCCCTCTGTTGCTCTGCCTGCCAAGCGAGTAGAGCCTGCCTCTCCACCTGGTGGGACTGCTGGAATGACTGCAGTGCTTTGTATCAGGGGGTAGCCGTGTTAGTCTGTATCTATAAAAACAACAAGGAGTCTGGTGGCACCTTAAAGACTAACAGATTTATTTGGGCATAAGCTTTCGTGGGTAAAAACCTCACTTCTTCGGATGCATAGAGTGAAAGTTACAGATGCAGGCATTATATACTGACACATGGAGAGCAGGGAGTTACTTCGCAAGTGGAGAACCAGTGTTGACAGGGCCAATTCAATCAGGGTGGATGTAGTCCACTCCCACGAATAGATGAGGAGGTGTCAATTCCAGGAGAGGAAAAGCTGCTTCTGTAATGAGCCAGCCACTCCCAGTCCCTATTCAAGCCCAGATTAATGGTGTTAAATTTGCAAATGAATTTTAGTTCCGCTGTTTCTCTTTGAAGTCTGTTTCTGAAGTTTTTTTGTTCAATGATAGTTACTTTTACATCTGTAATAGAATGACCAGGGAGATTGAAGTGTTCACTTACTGGCTTATGTATGTTACCATTCCTGATGTCCGATTTGTGTCCATTTATTCTTTTGCGGAGGGACTGTCCGGTTTGGCCAGTGTACATGGCAGAGGGGCATTGCTGGCACATGATGGCATATATAACATTAGTAGATGTGCAGGTGAATGAGCCCTTGATGGTGTGGCTGATGTGGTTGGGTCCTCTGATGGTGTCGCCAGAGTAGATATGGGGACAGAGTAGGCAACGAGGTTTGCTACAGGGATTGGTTCCTGGGTTGGTGTTTCTGTGGTATGGTGTGTAGTTGCTGGTGAGTATTTGCTTCAGGTTGGGGGGTTGTCTGTAAGCGAGGACTGGCCTGCCTCCCAAGGTCTGTGAGAGTGAAGGATCATTTTCCAGGATAGGTTGTAGATTGTGGATAATGCGCTGGAGAGGTTTTAGCTGGGGGCTGTATGTGATGGCCAGTGGTGTTCTGTTATTGTCCTTGTTGGGCCTGTCCTGTAGTAGGTGCCACCAGACTCCTTGTTGTTTTTGCAGTGCTTTCTGCAGCTCTGTCTGTTGCTCAGTGAGCCACTGCAGGGTGCTCTCCATTGCCGGGTCGCCAAACTGTGTCTTTGGCACTAGATCCCGGACAAGCCCCCACTCGTAACAAGTCCTCTGCCCGGCCTTCTTCCTGGGGCCCACTGGCTGCCCCAATAAAGCACAGAGAGGCTTTTCCTTCTGCAGCACCCGTGGCTTTATTTACATACTGCTCCCACCACCAGTGGTGTACTATATACAGTTTGCAGGCCTTACAATCTCCACTTCCACCCAGACCCTGCCCTCAGCCCAGAGACTGACTTTCCCCTGGCCGTCCCCCCTTCCTTCTAGCTGCCAGACAGCCTTTATAGCCCTTGAACCCTCAGGCCCACAGGTGCCGCCAGTTCTAAAGGCCAGGCACCAGACTTCTACCCAGCCTCAATCTATTTCCCCTGATTGGGGCTGGCTGAGCAGGGGCTAATTAGGTGCCTTTGCACCAGCACCCTGCTACAGGCTGCTACTCTGAAACCTGTAGAAATGATAGACACAATGTTCACTGTTATGCCTCTTCAGCCTGGTATCCTGGAGAGATCACCTTATGTCTGCTGGTTCCCACACTTATTTTAACCCTGTTCTTGAACTGTACAATGGCCCAAATACAGTGCAAGGCAGAAGCATGGCTCAGGGGCACAGTCCAATCCTATCTAAGGTGCAAGGTCTTGTCTACACTGTTTCAGTGCAAGTGTAGTATCTGCAATAGTGCAATTAGTCCTCCTAGTACTATGCTCTTTCTCACCCACGAGCAATATCTCAGACTGCTGGCTGTCATGGGTCAAACTAGCTGCACGCAGGCCCAAGAGCAGCCAGGATGGTCCAGAGCTGGTCTTAGCTCTGTTCAGCCCTTCTGCTCCCTCATTCAGGCCAGGTCCAAGAGACACTAAGGCTGTACGTAGCTGGTCTCACCTCTTCTTGTCCCCCCTGTGCACCCTGGCTTTCAGTCCCATGAGCAGCAATAAAGGACACCCCAATAATCCAAAATACAACTTTCCTAGAACTTAGCAAAAGCAGAAAAAACTAATTTTCTTTTAAATGTCCAGAGGATTCACCTGTGTCACCCCCTACTCCCCCCGCCCCCCCCACTGGTTAGGCTACAGCCGCCGCACCTCCCCAGTGTAAAGGCAGGGATGGGGTCACTGCAGTCTGCTTCTTGCCTCAGCAATATCACCCATGCCCCTGAGATCTGAAAGAGGCAGACAGACCAGGGCATTAGTGACACAGATACACAGCAAAGCTAATGCTAGCCTCACTAATCCCTAGTGATTCAGCATCGCTCATCTCCACTGAGTAAGAACAGCCCCTGAGGGCACCACTGCCATAGGTGAGGGCAGGCATGGAGGCTGTATGGGGGCCCCCGGGAGATGTCCTCCGGCTGGGCCCAGACAAGTCAGATTTCTGGATCCTAGAGGGAGACCATTAGTGCAATTACAGACAGGGCCGGCTCCGGGGTTTTTGCCGCCCCAAGTGGCGGAAAAAAAAAAGCCATGATTGCGATTGGCGGCAGCTCCACTGCACCGCTTTCTTCTTCAGCTGCAATTCGGCGGCAGGTCCTCCCCTCCAAGAGGGACAGGGACCCTCCGCCGAATTGCCGCCGAAGAGCCCGACGTGCTGCCCCTTCCCCTTGGCCGCACCAAGCACCTGCTTGCTTAGCTGGTGCCTGGAGCTGGCCTTGGTTACAGAACACTAACATAGCAAAAATAGTGTGTCAGTCACAGAATGACAAGAATGGGGGTGTTGCTATAGCCCTCCCCCCCAGGAAACCCCCTCCGTACTATGTATTTTATGCCAGCCCTGGGGTGCCCATCGCTGCTCCTTTCCCCCGCACCCTGCTCCATTTGTCTGTCCCCAGAACCCCCCTGGCTGTGTCTATGTGTCTGTCTGATAGCAACAGACTCCTGCTGCTCGCTCTCTGCCCCAGGCAGCCGCCTGCCCCCCACCCTGCCTGCTGTGCAGGCGCAGCAAGGCAACTCTGGCACCGCCCCCGCAGCTCCCATTGGCCGGGTTCTTGGCCAATGGGCTGGGAGCCGGGGCGGCGGGGGGCAGCGTGCGGAGACTCTCTGCAGCACGGGGGCGCCAGGGGCTGCCCCCGAGGTGGGAGTGCCCCATGTTGCTGACCCATGGCGCGGGCCCCTCCAAAGCACTGGGCCCAAACATTGGTGGAGCCAGGCCCACCTTCATGAATATTGATGGCTCATGGGCACCACGGTCTCCCTTATGAATAGTCATGCTTTTTTCCTCCTCCAGTGTCCAAGAATGGCGGTGCTGGTTGGTAGAGACCCAACCCAGACTGCTGGACCCAGAGACTGCCAGGCAGCTACTGACTCTGCTGTGGTATCTACAAGCATGAGGGCATAGCAGGGGACAGCCCCAACCCCTCACGGGCACACACAAAGCTGCTCACGCCAGCCAGAACCATTCAAAGCAGTCTGCAGAGCCAGCTAGCTACCTGAACAGGTACAACAGATTCTATATGCCAGGAGTGGCCAGACTGCGGCTTGCGAGCCGCATGCAGCTCTTTTACAGTTAAAGTGTGGCTTGCGGAGCCCTCCCCGCCATTCTTCACCTATCAGAGTTGGGCGGGGGGTGACTCGGAGCTTCTGCCCTGCGGCAGGGTAGTGGCGCATGGGGCTTCTGCCAGAGATGACTGGTCCCTGCTGAGAGTGGGGGAAGGGGCACAATTTAAAGGTTCGCCACCCCCCCCAACAGCTTGAGTCATGCCCCCCTTTTACCATCAACAGCCCCTCCCTGCAGCTCCCAGGTGTTAGCTCCTTGTGGAGAGGCAGCGGCAAACAGCTGGGAGCTGCAGGGAGGGGTCACTGCGCTAGCTCCGCAGGACAGGCAGCAGCAAAAGTAGCTGCTCTCCCTGCAACTCTGAGCTGTTTGGTGCTGCCTCTCCCCAGGGCCGCAGCTCGTGCGGGGGAGCTCCGTGGCACCATGTGACTGAACGGGCCCAGCAAACCCTGGCAAAAATCAGGGGAGGCACGTGACCCCCCCATGTGTTGCCTCTGGCTTCTGCCCAATGGTGAAGGGTGTCTCAGGGCTTCAGTTGAAGCCCTGAGCCTGGGCATGTGCCTCCAGCAGGGCTGAAACTCCGAGACCCTACTTAGGGTTGCTAACTTTCTACTCGCAGAAAACCGAACACCCTTGCCCCGTCCCTCCTCTGAGGTCCCGCCCCTTCTCAGAGGCCATGCCCCCACTCACTCCATTCCCCGTCCCCGCCTCTGTCGCTCACTCTCCCCACCCTCGCTCACTTGCTCAGTTTCACCAGGCTTGCTCAGGGTTGGGGTGCGGGAAGGGGTGAGAGCTCTGGCTGGGTTGCAGGGTCTGGGGTGGGGCCAGAAATGAGGAGTTCAGGGTGTGGGAGAGGGGTCTGGGATGAGGGGGTTGGGATGCATTAGCAGTAAATATGCCCAATGGCCTATGATGGGATGTTAGATGGGGTGGTATCTGAGTTACTACAGAGAATTCTTTCCTGGGTGCTGGCTGGTGAGTTTTGCCCACATGCTCAGGGTTTAGCTGATCGCCATATTTGGGGTCAGGAAGGAATTTTCCTCTAGGGCAGATTGGCAGAGGTCCTGGGGGGTTTTCGCCTTCCTCTGCAGCGTGGTGCACGGGTCACTTGCTGGAAGATTCTCTGCATCTTGACGTCTTGAAACCATGATTTGAGGACTTCAATGGCTCAGACACAGGTCTGATACAGGAGTGGGTGGGTGAGTTTCTGTGGCCTGTGTTGGGCAGGAGGTCAGACTAGATAATCATAATGGTCCCTTCTGACCTTAAAGTCTATGATTCTATGATTCTAGGTGAGGGCTCCGGTTGGGGGTGCGGGCTCTGGGGTGGGACTGAGGGCTTTGGGGTGCAGGAGGGGGCTCTGAGCTGGGACCAAGGGGTTCAGAGGGGGGGAGAGCATCAGGACTGGAGCAAGGGGTTGGGGCGCGAGACAGGGTCAGGGGAATAGGCTCCAGGCAGCACTTACCTCAGGCAGCTCCCGGAAGCAGCAGCATGTTCCGGCTCCTAGGCGGAGGCATGGCCAGGCGGCTCTACGTGCTGCCCCATATGCAGGCACCGCCCCTGCAGCTCCCATTGGCCACGGTTCCTGGCCAGTGGGCATTGCAGAACCGGTGCTTGGGGTCGGGACAGCATGCAGAACTTCCTGGCTGCACCAATGCCTACGGACCACAGGGACATACCGCTGCTTCTGGGAGCCACGTGGAGCCACGGCAAGTAGGGAGTCTGCCTTAGCCCTGCTGCGCCACCGACTGGACTTTTAAAGGCCTGGTCAGCAGTGCTGACCAGAGCTGCCAGGATCCTTTTTCAATCGGGCGTTCCGGTCGAAAACCGGACAACTACCCCCACTCCCTCCAGGGCTGAAGTCCTGAGCCCAGGCAGGCGCGCCTCACAGGACTGTAGTCCTGAGACTCCCCTCCCCATGGGGCTGAAACCCCAGCTCTGAAACTTCTGAAGATTGCCATATGCGGCTCAGATGGTCAGTAAATTTGGCCACCCCTGCTATATACCATAGATCTGGTGCAGGAAGCGATACCAGACACAGCAAACCTCAGGCCCTGCAAAGCTGGCAGCAAGTGCTGTGACTGTGGGGCACCATGTGCTCCCCACACAGGATCTCTGGTGGGGTGCTCTGCAGCAGTGCAATCAGGGGCAGCAGGTTTGTATAATTTTTGGCGGATCCAAATCCCGCCCCCCCCCCCACACACCTGCCTAAGGCTCTGGGAGAGAGTTTGGGTGCTGGGTGTGGGCTCTGGGCTGGGGCAGGGGGTTGGGGTGAAGAAGGGGGTGCAGGCTCTGAGAGGGAGTTTGGGTGCAGGTGGGGGTTTGGGGTGCGGGTTCTGGGCTGGGGCAGTGGGTTGGGGTGTGGGAGGGGGTGAGGGGTGCGGCTCTTACCTTGAGCGTCTCCCAAAAGTGACCTTCACCCCCCTCTGGCAGCGGCTCCTAGGCAGGGAGGCGGGAAGTCTCCGCGCACCACTGCTCACAGCCAATGGGAGCTGCGGAGTCGGCGCTCAGGGTGGGGGCAGAGCATGGAGACACCCTCCCTCCCCCCAGGGGCCGCAGGGATGTGTCGGCCGCTTCTGGGAGTGGAGCGGAGCGAGGGCAGGCAAGAAGCCACCTTAGCCCCACTGCACTGCCAGTCGTGGCGGCAGCCACCAGGGGCCCCCGGGCCCTATTAAACTGCCCGGGGGCAGCAGGCAGGGCCAGGGGAGAGACCCAGCTCTGAACATTGGTGGAGATGGGCCCCGGACCCTGAATATTCCTGGAGCACAGGCACCACAGGCCCATATAACTCGCCGCCCCTGAGTGCAATCCCATTGGTTCAGTTAGCAACAGCACAATCGTTCGTGCATATGCACCCCATGTTTTACCTGTATCTGGGGCCAACCAGGATGTAACCAGGTCCTCCTTGCCAGGCACCCAGGATGAGAAAGCAAGCTGCTGCCGAGCATCTACCATGGGAGGATCAAGTCATTTTGACCCAGTGCTGATACGTCCAAGAGGTGGGAGGCCAGACTTCTGGGCTAAGTGCGTCCTGTGGAGTTTGACCCAAAGGCTGCCCCAAATGAAAGCCATGTTAGAAAGAGAACGGGAGCCGAGCTGTCCACGAAGAGCTGAGTTTGCAGGGGAATCTGGTGTGAAGCTTTATTCTCTCTGTCATATCACTTCTCGGAACATAAGCTGCACAGAGCCAGGTCCCCAGTTGTGGCCTATACAGTACTGAGCACACAGGGAGCCAGGCCCATGAATTTCACTGATATTCAATGGGAATTGAGCACCCAATTCCCTTGTGGACAACCCCAGGCATTGCAATTATTGGCCAAGCTCCAATCAGTCACATCAAATCACTTCAATAGGTTAAGACAGTGGTTTTCAAACTGTGGGTTGTGACCCAGTACTGGGTTGCAGAATGGAAGGCACTGGGTTGCGGTGACTCTGGTCAGCACTGGCGACCGGACCATTAAAAGTCCCGTCAGCGGTGCTGCCTGGATAAGGCAGGCTAGTCCCTACCTGTTCTGACATCACACTGTGCCCCAGAAGCGGCCAGCAGCAGGTCCGGCTCCTAGGTGATGTAGCAACGGGGCTCCACGCACTGACCCCGCCCTGAGCACTGGCTCCAACTCCCATTAGCTGGAAACTGTGGGCAGCCAGGGTTGCCTGTGGGCAAGAGCCGCGCAGAGCCGCTTGCACACCTCTGCCTAGGAGCCAGACCTGCTGCTGTCCACTTCTGAGGTGCAGCACAGTCCCTGGTGCCAGGACAGGCAGGCAGCCTGCCTTAGCACTCCCGCTGCACCGCTGACCAGGAGCCGCCTGAGGTAAGCCCGCACCCCAATCCCCTGCCCCAGCCCTGAGCCCCCCCAAACCCAGAACCCCTTCCTGCACCCCAAACCTCTCATCCCTGGCCCCATCCCAGAGCCTGCACCCCCAGCCCACAGTCCTGACCCCCTCCCGCACCTCAACCCCAGCCCAGAGCCACTGCCCACCACCTGAACTCCTCATTCCCAGCTCCTCCCCACAGCCCTCACCCCTGCATCCCAACCCTCTGCCCCAGCCCTGAGCCCCTCCCATACCCCAAACTCCTCATCCCCAGCTCCGTTGGGTCACGGGCATCAACAATTTTCTTCAACTGGGTCACCAGAAAAAAAAGTTTGAAAACCGCTGGGTTAAGATGAAGATACTTCCAAGGAAGAATTTGTTTTGTGTCAGCTACAGCAGCGCCCTCTCTTGGAGACCAGCTGAATTGCTTGGGATGCCAAGGTGCACAGTCAGCATTTCAGAGATCTGTGTATTGGCTATATGTTTTTATACTGAAACAGCAGAAACAATAAAATATAAGTGTTATGTCATGTCTAAGGTAACCAGCAAACAGATCAACATCATGGCTACAAGGAACTTTTATACATTAAACATCTATTTTATTATGTATATTTCAAATATTTTATAAAAACAAAGTATAGGTATCACCAATGTCTTAAACAATAAAATACATTTTAATCTTAAGCAAGTTTGACACAGTCTTTTATGAGATTCCCTGCAGCTTTTGAGTACAATTCTCAGCCACCTTTAAGACAGTTTCCCTTAAGAGACCACTTTGTGAGGGTTCCTTCAATGGTGCCTTCTCTGCAGCACGAAAGTAGATGTAGCTTTAGTTTCTCAAGAGAATCAAATTCTGGTGGTTGTTTCAGGAAAGGGAAGAGAGGGTCACAAGTTCCCTTGGCAGAGAAGAGTCCATACAGTTCAACCAGAAGTTGGCACAGCTGGCATAATGGCTGCCCTGGTAGAAGACAGGGTCTGAGTTTCCTGAAAAAGCCTGCTGAATGAAGTAGTGATTACTACAAAAGCTGTCTCCATAGCCATGCAGGGCTGAGCACTATGAGGGGGCAGCAGACCTTGTCTGATTGAGGCCACAGGGACAGCATACCGAAAATTGGACCCGGTCACATGGCATGAAACGGAGGAGATGGAGGTCCCTCACCTTTAATTGTGAGGTTACAAGTCCTATGGTCCAGCTTGAGCCAAAGTGGCTCTAACAGAGCAGCTGGTGGCTGCAGGATATACTAGAGACAGCACAGCTCTATGAGCTCTGAGTACTAGTCACTGCTTAGATTAGTAGCTCTGCTCAGAAGCAGCACCCCCATTATGCTAGGCACTGCACAGACAGAGGCAGCCAGTCCTGCTTTGAACCGATTGCACTTATCCCACCAAACGACATGTATGTTGTGCTTTACGGGTAAAGGCCCTGCAGAAACACGTGATCCCTGTCCAGTGACACAGAGCTGAATCCATAGGAACAAAAAGGGCTGTCTGCACTTACCGCTGAGTTCCCCTTCACCTCTGTTCAGCAAACGCCACAAACTTTGCCGGGTGCTGAATCCTGCCCAGGTGAGTGGATTTCACCTCCTAGGGAGGGCTCCAAAAGCTGGAAAGTTACAGCAACAGAGTCGAGAAAGAGAAACAAGAGTCAAGGCAGTCCATCCCTAAGGGTTAGAGACCCAGCTTCAGGAAGCCCATATAACGCACCCACTCTCAAGGGAGAGGGAGGTAAAACAAAGCTCCCAACTTCTGATGCACATTAAAGAGCCCATGGCACTTTGCAGAGTAAGGGTGCAGGGTAACCTGGCAGGGACCCCGCTAAATGTAGTAGCTGTTCCCATAGCTTTACAATGCTAACTACATCAACAGCAATCGCCTGTTGACATATCACCTTGTGCTGTGATCCTACTGGCTCTCACGCATGAACTAAATAGGTCAAGCAAGCCAGGCCAGGCCCTAGAGGGGAGACTTCTTAAGGAACACCAGGAAGTGGTGATGGGGAGAGACAGACTCTTGACTAATCATAGAATCTCAGGGTTGGAAGGGACTTCAGGAGGTCATCTAGTCCAACCCCCTGCTCAAAGCAGGACCAATCCCCAATTTTTGCCCCAGATCCCTAAATGGGCTCAAGGATTGGACTCACAACCCTGGGTTTAGAAAGCTAATGCTCAAACCACTGAGCTATCCCTCACCCCAGTAAGTCAGCTGCCAGCGTGGTGGTAGGGTCACCCAGCTACTGGAGAGGTTGTCTGCTGGACAAGATGTAAAGATGATGCAATGTCTTGCACCTGCGTGAGTTGTCAGCAGTGGGAATTGAACTACATTATTTGTGTTAGCCTCTACTGCCTCAGCTAAGCTTTGGTAGTCAAGGCTGCAGCAGGCTCCTAAATGTCTCTATGTAGCCTAGCTGCCACTAAAGGGGATAGAGCGCCATCCTGAGGCACTCACTGGCTGTAGTCGAGAGAGATTCCAGGGGACTTTTTCTTACTAGAGTGGATGCATTAGCCCCAGCATCCTGGCCATGCTGCAAGTGGAGAATTACATTCTGCTTCCCTTGTAGTTTCCATTGAAGAGCTTATCCCAGCTGTTGGTGTTATAGGCTATTAATCAGCTGCTGCCATGTTTCACCCCAGACGAGTATATTTTGGATGGTTTGGCTCGCTACAGGAGGAAAGGCTGTACTGTACACATGGACAATCATTCATCATTACAGCCCCCACTGTGCTGCACAGCCTAGATACAGCTTGCAGCATCCGGACAGTCAGCTGTCTATCAAACAGGTGAGTGAGTGATGATTTGAGCAGACTTCAGCCTGTCCCAAGGCAGGTGAATGATGAATGGGGATCCTGTTCCACTCCCAAACCCATTCAGCAGTAGTAGGGTCGCCAAGGCACTTGCTCCTGCTGCTCCCCGCCCTCTGCACTGAGATTCCACAAGGTCTGGGGGCTGAGCTTAGCGTCTCTCCCTCTGGCCCAGTGGGGTAACATTGGTGCCGGCGTGAGTTACGTGAAATCTCAAATAATTTAAAAAATCTTAAAAGTTGTACTAACGAATTTTGACAACATGTTCAGGAAACAGAAGGGTACAGCTGCGGACTCGGGAGTTTCGCAGTCGTGGGCGATGGCATCAATGATGGGTTCAAGGCCCGGTCAGTTGGCGTAACGGGAGGCAGGTGAACCTGATGCCAGAGCCATGGGAGAGGCAGCAAAGAGGGACGGGACCCTGCTGCCTCTTTCAAAGGCGGGTGAAGACCTCTCCTGGCTGGAGAGGGCTCTCACCAAGGTGGGATACAATCCCTGGGGTTCCGTAGCAGAGCTTCAAAAAAGAGGGCAGACTTGGCAGGATTTGTTAGACCTGTATGCCAAGTATAAAAAGCTGAAGGGTAAAAACCTAGGGGCAGTTGTGGGATTAATTTGGACTGCAGCAGCCATGTGGTATCAAAGGGACGGGAGGGATAGCTCAGTGGTTTGAGCATTGGCCTGCTAAACCCAGGGTTGTGAGTTTAATCATTGAGGGGGCCATTTAGGGATGTGGGGCAAAAATCTGTCTGGGGATTGGTCCTGCTTTGAGCAGGGGGTTGGACTAGATGACCTCCTGAGGTCCCTTCCAACCCTGATATTCTATGATTCTATGAAATGTTGTTGAAATGGAAAAAAAAAAAAAAGTTGTGGAGAAGGGAAGAGGTATGTACCCAACAGCTGGTAGAAATTGAGCAACTGAAAGCGCAGATCACTAGCCAGGCAGCAACCCAGGCCTATGCCCAGGACAAGTTGCAAGCCTTAAGACAGGACTTCTAGGTGGAAAAGGTGGAATGCACCCACCTGGAAGCACTGGCTAAGCAAGTACCAGTCCTTCAGGGACTCATCAAAGACTTGACTATTCATGCTCAGCATACGCCACGACGGCAGTGTGCTTGCCATAAAAAAAAAATCGAACAGTTAAAACGTCAATTGGCCGTGCGTTCGGTCCAGGTGGCAAGCCTCACAGGGGATGATTCAAGTGACACTTATGAGGGCTTTGATCTCTCCCTTTGTAAGGCTCCTCAATTTTGGGCGGAACCTTGTTGCACCCCTATAGCGGCCCTCATTAAGACCGAGGAGAGGTCCAGCGGGTGAAGGGGGAGAAGGTCATATGTACAGCACCCCCAACTATGAGGAGAGCACCCCATGGGGTAATTACAAAAAGGAAAGAGACCAGGAGGGGTGGGAGATAGTTAAGGAGCCCACCATCCTTGCTAATTTGGTAGTGGAAGAAAGCCTGTGCCCATGAAAAGGAACGGTTCAACAAAAAAGCAGGATTGGGCCCAGCCAAGCAGGCAGACAGCAAACAAAATGATTGGGAAATGGGTTGGAAGCCCTAAGGGCATAGTGGCGGGAGTAAAGGAAAAAGTAAGTGCAGACATGGGAAATTTAAATCTCTGAAACAATACTTAAAATGGTAAAATCTAAGGCTTGGTCTACACTACCCGCCCCAATTCGAACTAAGGTACGCAACTTCAGCTACGTGAATAACGTAGCTGAAGTCGAAGTACCTTAGTTCGAACTTACCTTGGTCCACACGCGGCAGGCAGGCTCCCCCGTCGACTCCGCGGTACTCCTCTCGCCGAGCTGGAGTACCGCAGTCGACGGCAAGCACTTCCGGGTTCGACTTATCGCGTCCAGACTAGACGCGATAAGTCGAACCCAGAACTTCGATTTCCAGCCGTCGAACTAGCTGGTAAGTGTAGCCAAGGCCTAAGTTAATTAAGGTGTCATTTTAAAAAATAAGCAAATCATTAAAAAAAAAGTAAAAAGTTAACTCTGTAAATGCTAAAAAAAACCCCTAAACGGTTAAAATTATAAAAATATTTAAAAAAAAATTATTGGTTTCTTTGCACCCATTCTGAAGGAAAAATGGGCCCTTTTCCAAAAAAATGTCTGTAAATAAGCCAGGCAGGGGAAAAAAAAAACTAATTTAAATCATTTGATTATAAACAATTTAGTCAAATTTGCTAAAAAATCATAAGGAGTGTCTAGTGAAACTTAACTGTATAAAGGGGATGTAATCTATATACAACTATGTAAAAACAAAGCAGTGTAGAAGAAATGTGCGTTTTCCCCAGAATAAGTGCGGTGTAGATTGTAAAAATATATATATAAAAAATTGCAAACCTACCATGCTACTTAATTAAACTCCTATAAGGGCTCCAAAAAAAGCCACAAGAGGTTGTGTTTTCCTTTTCAAATCACTGTGTGTTTTAAAAGCAAAAATTAAAAATTAAAAGTAATCAAAACTCTGGTGAAAGTTGCTTGTGTTCCTTTTAAGACAAAGTCTCTGAGCTTACTTTAAATCCAAAAGCAAGCCAGAAAGTATCTGTGTTCATGCAAATTACCTAACTAATAAAGGCAAAAGCCATGGAAACCTAGCCTGCCTATAGAACAAACACAGGAAAATAAGGGTGTATTTTTTGTTCTGTTTTGCCTGCAATCAGCAAATGTATTTATAAAAAAAAGAAATATTTTAAGCAAGAATCTGCCACCCCCAAAGGGGTAGAAACATGTTCTTTTTGTCTTTCAAAAAATTAGGAAAAGCTGATACCAGCTGAAGAGCAGCCCAAAATACCATACATTTACTGTCACACTAGAAATTGTGTTTTGTGTTTTATGTTTTGTTTTGTTTGTCTTGTTGCTAATATTGTATATTAAAAAAATACTACCAAAAAATCCTCAGGTAATAAACACCATATTAAAAAAAATAGTTTTAAAGTAAAAATATGGAAAGTTAACCCACTCCTCATATGGCTACCACAGACCTCGAGCCAGTGGGCTGGGGAGGGAGAGAAGCTATTAAACACCAAAGGTTGTACCGAGTGAACTCCTCAAAAGTGAGTGTGCTTGTCCTTGCCTGTTGCTCCAAAGCCCTGTAGTAAAAATGTTTCACTAAAATCCTGTATATAAAATAAATTAAATAATTATAATTATAAAAAGGAAAAACACCTCCAGAGGCTCTCCTTGGTTCGAGTGGCTGATGGGGCCTGAGCCATGGTATGGCGTGAGGCTGGAGGGGAGAAGCCATGAAGACAATTCTTTAAACCTTAGACACTTGGTGTGTTTTGTCATCTCCTCCCCAAACAATCCTGTGTCCTCAGCCTAATCACCTGACGCTTCAGGCAAATTGGTAACAGAAATCTGTCACAGCCTCTCCGGCACGCTGCAGTTCACGGAGCTCCTGGGCACGGGCACCAGGCTCTGCAAAGGTCTATCTACACTGCAGTGTAAGGATTCGAACTCCAGCTCCAGCCTAAACCCCTTCCGTCTACACACAAATCGCTCTAATCCAGAGCTCAGGTTACATGGGGTGGAGGATCAGAGCCTGTGCCAAGCTGGGATTCAAGGTTACAAGCCCTGCTGCTTTGTAGTGTGGACGCAGCCACACTGGGCTCATGCCCTAGAGGTATGACTACATTGCTATAAAACCCCCATGGCTGGCCTGGGTCAGCAGACTCAGGCTGCGGGGCTGTAAAATTGCAGTGTAGATGTTTGGGCTCAGGCTGGAGCCCAGACTCTGTGACTCACCCCCTCATGGGCTCCCAGAGCCCCAGTCTGAACATCTACACTGAGGTTTTATAGCACCGCAGCCTGAGCCCAGGTCAGCTGCCATGGACCAGCCGTGGGCCTTTTGTTACAGTGTAGACGTACTCCAGCAGTCCGCCAAAAGTATCCCATAATTCCATGGGATTACTTTCTTTGTCCTCTGTACAGTCAAGTTTGGTGGACAGTCACGTTTTCCCTACACTGCACTACAAACAAAGAACTAGAGTGGCACTTTTTGGGAAGGCGCTAGGAATCTGGGATATGGGTGGGTGGACTCAGGCAGTGTAGCAGTACTTGATCCTGCTAGTGAAGGCAGGGGGCTGGACTCGATGACCTTTCAGGGTCCCTTCCAGTTCTATGAGATAGGTATATCTCCATATATATTGTAGCTGCTGGAGCCCCAGGCGGGGACCCAGGGATCAACAATTCTGAACCTGGGGTTACAAATGAGTGTAGACGCTCAAGCCCTAAGTTAACAAACCCAGGGTCTGCTAACTCGAGTTCAGCTAACCCTGGGCTTCCACTGCAATGTAAACAGAGCCCAAAAGGCACGCAATGGCCAGTCACAGTGATTCAAATCCACATGGGGGCTGTCTCCTCATCTCTGTTCTCCAGGCAGCAGCAGATTAAGGTCGGACCTGTGGCCACATACAGTCACCATAGTGGTCAGAGGAAAGGGGCCTGACCCCACTACCCCAGTACCAGAACCACAGGCACCTACCACTCCAGCTATGGGAGCAATGTCTGGAGCGGTACGTAGCCAGCTGTCACAGTGACAGAGGCCAGCCAGTAGAGGGAGCCCTGCTCCCATGCACTGAACCCACAGAATGCACTTAGATGCTGGGCCAGAGGCCTGGGGGCTGGTGGGAGGGAGAGAGCGAGTCCTTCCCACACCAAGTCTGTGTCTGGGCAGGGAGACTCAGGGCCCCCCAGAAGGTTCAGGGAGGGAGAGAAGGGCAGGGAGGAAGGTCAGGACTCTGAGGCAGTGCAGGGGTTAGTTTGGGGGCCCCGTTTGTCCAAAGCCCTGTGCCTGCGGGGGTGTGTGTGTAGGGGGGGGAACAGGGCAGAGAGCTACTCCCGCCAGGAGAGGGTGCTGAGGAGTGGGTGCTGGAGGCCAGATTTCTAGAGGTATCATAGAATCTTAGAATATCAGTGTTGGAAGAGACCTCTGGAAGTCATCTAGTCCACCCCCCTGCTCAAAGCAGGACCAACCCCAACTAAATCTCAGCCAGGGCTTTGTCAAGCTGGGCCTTAAAAACCTCTAAGGATGGAGATTCCACCACCTCCCTAGGTAACCCATTCCAGTGCTTCACCACCCTCCTAGTGAAAAAGTTTTTCCTAATATCCAACCTAGACCTCCCCCACTGCAACTAGAGACCATTGCTTCTTGTTCTGTCATCTGCCCCCACTGAGAACAGCCGAGTTCCATCCTCTTTGGAACCCCTTTAGGTAGTTGAAGGCTGCTATCAAATCCCCCCTCACTCTTTTCTTCTGCAGACTAAACAAGCCCTGTCCCCTCAGCCTCTCCTCGTAAGTCATATACCCCAACCCCCTGATCATTTTCGTTGCCATTCACTGGACTCTCTCCAATTTGTCCACATCCTTTCTGTAGTGGGGGGCCCAAAACTGTACACAATACTCCAGATGTGGCCTCACCAGTGCCAAATAGAGGGGAATAATCACTTCACTTGATCTGCTGGCAATGCTCCTACTAATGCAGCCCAATATGCTGTTAGCCTTCGTGGCAACAAGGGCACACTGCTGACTTATATCCAGCTTCTCATCCACTGTAATCCCCAGGTCCTTTTCTGCAGAACTGCTGCTTAGCCAGTCAGTCCCCAGCCTGTAGTGGTGCATGGGATTCTTCTGTCCTAAATGCAGGACTCTGCACTTGTCCTTGTTGAACCTAAACAGATTTTTTGGGCCCAATCCTACAATTTGTCTAGGTCACTCTGGACCCTATCCCTACCCTCCCGCGTATCTACGTTTCCCCCCAGTTTAGTGTCATCTGCCAACTTGCTGAGGGTGCAATCCATCCCATGGTCCAGATCATTAATAAAGATGTTGAACAAAACCATCCCCAGGACCAACCGCTGGGGTACTCCGCTTGATACCGGCTGCCAACTAGACATTGAGCCGTTGATCACTACCCATTGAGCCCAACAATTCTAGCCAGCTTTCTATCCACCTTATAGTCCATTCATCCAACCCATACTTTTTTAACTGGCTGGCAAGCATATCATGGGAGACCGTATCAAAAGCTTTGATAAAGTCAAGATATATCACATTCACTGCTTTCCCCTCATCCACAGAGCCAGTTATCTCATCATAGCAGGCAATCAGGTTGGTCAGGCATGACTTGCCCTTGGTGAATCCATGTTGACTGTTCCTGATCACCTTCCTCTCCTCCAAGTGCTTCAAAATGGATTCCTTGAGGACTTGCTCCATGATTTTTCCAGGGACTAAGGTGAGGCTGTAGTTCCCCGGGTTCTCCTTCTTCCATTTTTTAAAGATGGGCACTATATTTGTCTTTTTCCAATCATCTGGGACCTCCCCCGATCGCCACGAGTTTTCAAAGATAATGGCCAATGGCTCTGCAATCACATCAGCCAATTCCCTCAGCACCCTCGGATGCAATAGATCTGGACCCATGGATTTGTGCATGTCCAGCTTTTCTAAATAGTCCTTAACCTGTTCTTTCACCACTGCTCACCCTCCTCTCCATACTGTGTTGCCCAGGACAGCAGTGTGGGAGCTGACCTTGTCTGTGAAGACCGAAGCAAAAAAAGCATTGAGTACTTCAGCGTTTTCCACATCATCTGTCACTACGTTGCCTCCCCCATTCATTAAGGGTCCCTCACTTTCCCTGACCTTTTTCTTGTTGTTAACATACCTGTAGAAACCCTTCTTGCTACGCTTCACATCCCTTACTAGCTGCAACTCCAGTTGTGTTTTGGCCTTCCTGATTATACCTCTGCATGCTCAAGCAATATTTTTATACTCCTCCTTAGTCATCTGTCCAAGTTTCCACTTCTTGTAAGCTTCCTTTTTGTGTTTAAGCTCACTGAAGATTTCACTGTTAAGCCAAGCTGGTCGACTGCCATATTTGCTATTCTTTCTGCACATCGGGATGGTTTGTTCCTGCACCCTCAATAAGGCTTCTTTAAAATACAGCCAGCTCTCCTGGACCCCTTTGCCCTTCATGTTATTCTCCCAGGGGATCCTGCCATCAGTCCCCTGAGGGAGTCAAAGTCTGCTTTTCTGAAGTCCAGGGTCTGTATTTTGCTACTCTCCTTTCTTCCTTTTGTGAGGATCCTGAACTCAACCATCTGGGCATCTAATGAAGCAGATGGGAGCTTGTGAAAATCCCACAAAGCCCCTCGACGCCTAACTTCTATTGAAATCGGTCAGTGAAATCTAATGGGAGTTGGACACCGATCTGCTCTCACAGGCGCCTCACCTTTGAAAAGCTGGTTGTGGAAGGAGCTCTCATTGGGGCTTGGAGGTGGGGCTGGCAGCCATTCTCTCCCCCGCCTGTGGCTCACACTCGGTGTGTTAACATCACAGAACGTACCTTTTGCCCATTTCCTGCCCTGTAGCCCAGAGGTTTGGGCGTAGACAGAGGCCAGATCCAGCTCTGAATTTCTGCAAAGTTTGCCAGGGACTCCAACAGAGGCAGTGCCTTGGGGCAGGGACCGTGCCTTCCCCTATGATCTGATCACATGGATGGGACTTAGAAGATAAGAGTTTGAGCCAATAATGCGTGAACCAGATTCTGTCCTGATGTCCGTGGGGCTGTAAAGGGATCAGTTTGGGCAGAATTGAGCCCTGCGTGTCCAGGTGCAGCAAACAAACAACCCCCTGCCACTTGCCATTAGAAATGGCCCCTGCCTGCCTACCTACCCATCTGCATTGGAGCAGGGGAGCAGGGGTATTAGGCCATAGGCGCCGACTTCCCCTCTTTCCCATGGGTGCTCAACCCCACCTCTGCCCCCAGCCCCGCCTCCACTCCACCCCTTCCATGAGGCCCCGCCCCTGCCTCTTCCCACCCCAACTCCACCCCCCCTGCCAATATTCCAACTCCTTCCCCAAATCCCTGCCCCGCCTCTTCCCCTGAGAAGGTGGGGTGGGGGGTGAGGGGAGCTTGGCTGCTGGTGGGCTCTTGGGGAGGGGGAGGTCTGGCATGGGGGAGCAGAGGTCACGAGAGCTGCTATATCCCCCTCTCCATGCAGGAACCTCCTGCTGCTGTGGCTGGCAGCTCCACCAAGGCTGCTCTCCTGAATGGCCCTGGAGTAGCCGGCCACAGGAACAGCACACATGAGGGGGAGGCAGTCTCACAGCCAGGGAGCAGCTGCCTCTTGGGCGTTACAGGCAGCGGGAGGATCAGGTGCTGTTCCTGGGGGGACTGTGCTGGCCCTGCGAAGGGCCTGGTGGGGGGATGTTTGTAGAGTGTAAGGTCAAAAGGGACTATTAGATCATCTCAGCTGACCCCCCTGCATAGCATAGGCCATTAATTTTCACCCAGTTACCCCTGCCTGGAGCCCAATAACTAGTGTCTGGCTAATGTGCATCTTCCAGAAAGGCACCATCTGGTCAGGGGTTGAAGACATCCAAAGATGGAAGCTCCCCCAAGTTCCGTGGGACTGTAGCCACTGGAACAATCGCCCTGCCAGGGGAAAAACTGGGCCCCATTTCCCATTGGAATGAGTCTGGTCTCAGCTCCCAGCCACTGGGTCTAGTTCTGCCTTTCTCCATGTGCTCAAAGAGCCCCCTGGTACCCATGTTGTCTCCCCACGAAGGTAGCTAGGCACTGTAATCACATTCCCCTCTCAGTCGTCCTTCGGATGGAGCCTGATCAGTTCAGTTTATCCGGCTCCCACTGTCAGGTATTTTCTTCAGCCTGGGGCTCATGTTTGTGGCTCTTTTCTGCACCCTCTCCCATTTCCTGTGGGGCGCGCTGTGTGCGAGGGCCTCTTCGAGCGGCTGCTTTGCTCTTTCCGCCTGTTCCTGACCAGAATGCTGATCGTATCCGGCCAAGAGCAGCACAGCTAACGGACTGCAGTTGTTACTGCAGCCAGAGCCCTCCTAGCCCAGCCCAGCCTTTGGGAAGTTTGAGTCAGTGGAAACTGTGGGTAACCAGTTCTCTTGGGTGAATGCCATCTGATCCCAGTGACTTGTTATTGTTAAGTTTATCAATTAATTCCAAAACCTCCTCCAGTGATACTTCAATCTGTGACAATTCCTGAGATTTGTCACCTACAAAGGACGGCTCAGGTTTGGGAATCTCCCTAACATCCTCAGCCATGAAGACTGAAGCAAAGAATTCATTTAGTTTCTCCGCAATAACTTTATCATCTTTAAGTGCTCCTTTTGTATCTCGATCATCCAGGGGACCCACTGGTTGTTTAGCAGGCTTCCTGCTTCTGATGTACTTAAAAAACATTTTGTTATTACCTTTTGAGTTTTTGGATAACTCCTCTAATGGTTAGAAACCTTCGTCTAATTTCAAGTCTAAACTTCCTAATGTCCAGTTTATATCCATTTGTTCTTGTGTCCACATTGGTACTAAACTTGAATAATTCCTCTCCCTCCCTGATATTTATCCCTCTGATATATTTATAGAGAGCAATCATATCTCCCCTCAGCCTTCTTTTGGTTAGGCTAAACAAGCCAAGCTCTTTGAGTCTCCTTTCATAAGACAGGTTTTCCATTCCTCGGATCATCCTAGTAGCCCTTCTCTGTACCTGTTCCAGTTTGAATTCATTCTTCTTAAACATGGGAGACCAGAACTGCACACAGTATTCCAGATGAGGTCTCACCAGTGCCTTGTATAATGGTACTAACACCTCCTTATCTTTACTGGAAATACCTCGCCTAATGCATCCCAAGACCGCATTAGCTTTTTTAACGGCCATATGACATTGGCGGTTCATAGTCATCCTGTGATCAACCAATACTCCAAGGTCCTTCTCCTCCTCTGTTACTTCCAACTGATGTGTCCCCAATTTATAACCAAATTTCTTGTTATTAATCCCTAAATGCATGACCTTGCACTTTTCACTATTAAATTTCATCCTATTACTATTACTCCAGTTTAGAAGGTCATCCAGCTCTTCCTGTATGATATCCCGATCCTTCTCTGTATTAGCAATACCTCCCAGCTTTGTGTCATCCACAAACTTTATTAGCACATTCCCACTTTTTGTGCCAAGGTCAGTAATAAAAAGATTAAATAAGATTGGTCCCAAAAACGATCCCTGAGGAACTCCACTAGTAACCTCCTTCCAGCCTGACAGTTCACCTTTCAGTATGACCCGTTGTAGTCTCCCCTTTAACCAGTTCCTTATCCACCTTTCAATTTTCATATTGATCCCCATCTTTTCCAATTTAGCTAATAATTCCCCATTGGAACCGTATCAAATGCCTTACTGAAATCGAGGTAAATTAGATCCACTGCGTTTCCTTTGTCTAAAAAATCTGTTACCTTCTCAAAGAAGAAGATAAGGTTGGTTTCACACGATCTACCTTTTGTAAAACCATGTTATATTTTGTCCCAATTACCATTGATCTCAATGTCCTTAACTACTTTCTCCTTCAAAATTTTTTCCAAGACCTTGCATACTACAGATGTCAAACTAACAGGCCTATAGTTACTCAGATCACTTTTCCCGCCCCTTCTTAAAAATAGGAACTATGTTAGCAATTCTCCAGTCGTACGGTACAACCCCTGAGTTTACTGATTCATTAAAAATTCTTGCTAATGGGCTTGCAATTTCATGTGCCAGTTCCTTTAATATTTTTGGATGAAGATTATCTGGGCCCCCCGATTTAGTCCCATTGAACTGTTCGAGTTTGGCTTCTACCTCGGATGCAGTATTATCTACCTCCATCTCCTCATTCATCATCCTACCACTATCCCTAAGCTCCTCATTAGCCTCATTAAAGACCGAGGCAAAGTATTTGTTTAGATATTGGGCCATGCCTAGATTATCCTTAACCTCCACTCCATCCTCAGTGTTTAGTGGTCCCACTTCTTCTCTCTTTGTTTTCTTCTTATTTATATGGCTATAGAACCTTTTACTATTGATTTTAATTCCCTTTGCAAGGTCCAACTCTACATGGCTTTTGGACTTTCTCACTTTATCCCTGCATGTTCTGACCTCAATAAGGTAGCGTTCCTTGCTAATCCCTCCCATCTTCCACTCCTTGTAGGCTTTCTGCTTTTTCTTAATCACCTCTCTGAGATGCTTGCTCATCCAGCTTGGTCTACAACTCCTCCTATGAATTTTTTCCCCTTTCTTGGGATGCAGGCTTCTGATAGTTTCTGCAACTTTGACTTGAAGTATTTCCAGGCCTCCTCCGCCTTTAGATCCACAAGTTCTTCAGTCCAATCCACTTCCATAACTAATTTCCTTAATTCTTTAAAGTTAGCCCTTTTAAAATAAAAAACCCTAGTCCCAGATCTATTTTTTTTTATCCTTCCATCTAGTTTGAACTGAATTAACTCATGATCACTTGAACCAAGGTTGTCCCCTACAACCATTTATTCTATGAGGTCCTCACTACTCACCAAAGCCAAATCTAAAATGGCACCCCCTCTTGTTGGTTCTTCAACTACATGGTGAAGGAATCCATCAGCTATCGCATCCAGGAAAATCTGAGCCCTATTATTATTACTAGCACTTGTCCTCCAGTCTATATCTGGGAAGTTAAAGTCTCCCATGATCACACAATTCCCATTAGTGTTTACTTCATTAAAAAGATTAAAGAGGTCTCCATCCATATCCAAATTGGATCCCGGTGGTCTGTAGCATATCCCAAACAGTATCCCAGGGGAGGCTCTAGTAGATTTCTTTCCCAATGTGATATTTGCCCAGACAGACTGTCTTCTCCATTCCATTACTTCTTATTTCATAGAATCATAAAATCATAGACTATCAGGGTTGGAAGGGACCTCAGGAGGTCATCTAGTCCAACCCCCTGCTCAAAGCAGGACCAATTTCCAACTAAATCATCTCAGCCAGGGCTTTGTCAAGCCGGGCCTTAAAAACCTCCAAGGAAGGAGATTCCACCACCTCATTTCTTTACAGTCTACCTCATTATTGATATACAATGCTACTCCACCACCTTTGCCTTTATTTCTGTCTTTCCTAAACAGCACATAGCCTTCAATACCTGTACTCCAGTCATGACTACTATTCCACCATGTTTCTGTTATCCCTATAATATCCGGTTTCACTTCCTGCACCAGTAGCTCTAGTTTCTCCATTTTGTTACCTAGGCTCCTCGCATTAGTGTACAAACATCTTAATTTTTTGCTGATTGGCTTCCTGACATCCTTTACCTGATTAGGCACAGACATTCTACCGCCAGTGTCACCTATTAGACTGGTATCTACACAACCCTTTCTCCTTACGTCCATTCTCATACCCACAACTGTATCCTTTCTTACTTTGTTTTCTTCCTTCTCAGTGTTAAATTCCGGCATGGAGATTACCTGGACATCTCCCAACCATCTCCCCCAAATTTCTAGTTTAAAGCTCTCTTCATCAGTTGCGCCAGCCTCCATCCTAGAAGTCTATTTCCCTCTTACTCAGGTGAAGTCCATCCCGAGAGAACAGTCCTCTGTCCATGAATGCTTCCCAGTGGCCATATATCCCAAAGCCCTCCTTGTAGCACCACTGCCTGAGCCATCTGTTGATCGCCATAATCTTGTCACACCTTTGTTGCCCTTCTCTAGGAACAGGCAGAATCCCACTGAAGATCACCTGAGCCTCGATTTCCTTAAGCTTCTTCCCCAGCCTGGCATAATCTCCCTTGATACGTTCCAGCGAGAATCTAGCCATATCATTTGTTCCCACATGAAGGACAATCAGCGGATTCTTTCCCACTCCCGTTAGGATCCTTTTCAGTCTCAGGTCCACATCCCTTATCTTAGCACCCAGCAGACAGCACACCCTTCTGTTCTCCAGATCAGCTCTAGTTACAGGTCTGTCTATTCTTCTCAATAAGGAGTCCCCAATCACGTAGACCTGCCTTTTCCTGGTAACGGTGCGATTCTCCGGTCTATCTCCTGCTCCCTCTGGGTGCAAGTCCTCTCAATTTCTATTGTCCCTTGTAATCCTCCGCAACCCATCCCGTATCCTCCTGGGGCTCATATTTGGTGTTGTTATCTCCATTGACTCTTCCCCTCTTCCTATAGGACTAGCTGCTCTTCTCTTCTTCCTTGCCCTCTCACCTTCAGCGACCACCTGCTGTGTCCCTTCTTCATTTTCCAACTCTGCAAACCTGTTCCTGAGCTCTATTTCTCCTTCACTAGCCCGTCTTTTCCTCTGCCTGGTTCTCTGAGTCACATGCTTCCACTGTCCACTTTCCTCACCCAGCAGTTTCCCCTCAGAATTCTGTGGTCCTGTTTCCATCTGTAAGTCTGAGCTTTTTCCTTCAGCCTCCTCATGTCTTTGCTCCATCATCTGCTCGAACCCCCTTCTAAACTCAACCAGAGTTTCCACCTGCATCTCCAATCCTCAGATCTTTTCTTCCATCAGCTCTATCAGGCGGCACTTCATGCAGATGAAACTCTTTTCAGATACCCCCTCCAGGATCATGTACATGCCACAGCTTCCACATCCAGTCATCCTCATTGTGTCTTCCACTGCTGCCTCTGTATTGGTCATAGCCTTCCCACCTAAAACCTGGTAGTCCGGGAAACACAAACCAAACCACCACCACGCACAGAGAAAGGGGAAAAAACACACACACACACACACAGCAGGCACCAAAAACACTGGCACACCACCACCCCCTCCCTTCACTAGCCTGTCTATTCCTCTTCCTGCCTCCCTTAGTCTCCCCCAGAAACTCCCCTTGCAAACTCCCACTGAAACTCCCCTGTTTACAGCTCTGTTTGCTGGCTCCTGTTATAGTTACCTCTTGGACCAGATCCTGTGCTCCACTCAGGACTAAATTGAGAATTGCCTCTCTCCTTGTGGGTTCCTGTACAAGCTGCTCCAAGAAGCAGTCATTTAAAGCATCGAGAAATTTTGTCTCTGCATTTCGTCCTAAGGTGACATGTACCCAGTCAATATGGGGATAATTGAAATCCCCCACTATTATTGAGTTCTTTATTTTGATAGCCTCTCTAATCTCTCTTAGCATTTCATAGTCACCATCACTGTGCTGTCAGGTGGTCGATAATAGATCCCTATTGTTATATTCTTATTAAAGCATAGAATTACTATCCATAGAGATTCTATGGAACATGTGGATTCATTTAAGATTTTTACTTCATTTGATTCTGAATTTTCTTTCACATATAGTGTCCCTTTGAAAAACTGCCAACTCTCCTCAGTTGTTTTTCCCCTCAGTCTTGATTCCCATGGGACCTTACCTATCAGCTCTCTGAGCTTACCAAAATCTGCCTTCCTGAAATCCATTGTCTCTATTTTGCTGTTCTCCCTTCTACCCTTCCTTAGAATTGCAAACTCTATGATTTCATGATCACTTTCACCCAAGCTGCCTTCTACTTTCAAATTCTCAACCAGTTCCTCCCTATTTGTTAAAATCAAGTCTAGAACAGCTTCCCTCCTAGTAGCTTTTTCAACCTTCTGAAATAAAAAGTTGTCTGCAATGCAGTCCAAGAATTTGTTGTCTAGTCTGTGCCCCGCTGTGTTATTTTCCCAACATATATCCGGATAGTTGAAGTCCCCCATCACCACCAAATCTTGGGCTTTGGATGATTTTGTTAGTTGTTTAAAAAAAGTCTCATCCACCTCTTCCACCTGGTTAGGTGGCCTGTAGTAGACTCCTAGCATGACATCACCCTTGTTTTTTACCCCTTTTAGCCTAACCCAGAGACTCTCAACACTTCCATCTCCTATGTCCATCTCTATCTCAGTCCAAGTGTGTACATTTTTAATATATAAGGCAACACCTCCTCCCTTTTTCCCCTGTCTATACTTCCTGAGCAAGCTGTACCCATCCACACCAACATTCCAATCATGTGTGTTATCCCACTTGTCACTGTTTATTTGTCTGCCCTTTTCTGATGTGTCAGATTCTTTCTTATGTGAATATTTCTCATCTGATCTGGCCCATACTTTATCCTCTTCTATCCTCTCCTCCTGACTAAAACCTAGAGACGTCTCTGTCTGATCCACGTGCTCCTCTGCAGCAATCAGCTTTCCCCCATCTCTTAGTTTTAAAACTGCTCTGCAACCTTTTTAATGTTAAGTGCCAGCAGTCTGGATCCACTTTGGTTTAGGGGGAGTCCATCCTTCCTGTATAGGCTCCCCCATCCCAAAAGTTTCCCCAGTTCCTAATAAATCTAAACCTCTCCTCCCTACACCATCGTCTCATCCACGCATTGGAATTCTGAAGCTCTGCCTGCCTATCTGACCCTGCGCAGGGAACTGGAAGCATTTCTGAGAATGCCACCATAGAGGTCCTGGATTTCAGTCTCTTTCCTAGCAGTCTAAATTTGGCCTCCAGGACGTCTCTCCTACCCTTCCCTGTGTCATTGGTACCTACATGTACCACGACCACCGGCTCCTCCCCAGCACTACCCATAAGTCTATCTAGATGTCTCGAGAGATCCGCAACCTTCGTACCAGGCAGGCAAGTCACCATACGGTTCTCCCGGTCATCACAAACCCAGCTATCTACGTTTCTAATGATCGAATCTCCCACTACTAACACCTGCCTTTTCCTAATGACTGGAGTTCCCTCCCCCAGAGAGGTAACCTCACTGTGAGAGGATACCCCAACATCATCTGGAAGGAGGGTCCCAACTATGGGAAGGTTTCCCTCTGCTCCCGTTGTCTACTCTCCTTCTCTGAGCCTTTCATCCTCCTTAACAGCGCAGGGGCTGTCTGACCGGAGGTGGGACAAATCTACAGTGTCCCAGAAAGCCTCATCAACATACGTCTCTGCCTCCCTTAGCTCCTCCAGTTCTGCCACCCTGGCCTCCAAAGTCTGTACGTGGTCTCTGAGGGCCAGGCGCTCCTTGCACCAAATGTACACATACGCCACCCGCCCACAGGGCAGGTAATCATACATGCTGCACTCAGTGCAATAAACAGGATAGCCCCCACTCTGCTGCTGGGCTTCTGCCTGCATACTCTCCTACAGCTGCCTAGGTTAAAGATAGGGTGTTTTTTAAAATCAAGAAGTTTTGATTATAGTTTAGTTTAAAGGTTTTAAAGAATGGCAAGTGTACCTCGCCCCCCTTCCCACTCCCCTTCCAAACTCCTTCTCAAAGCTCCCTGTTAGTAGCCCCTGGTCGCTGACTCACTGCTTTATAAAGCCCTGGCCTCCCTGATAGCCCCACCCCCTGACTAAGGCTTCTAGAGTTCAAACCTTGTTTAGAAGCTTACAGCTTTCAATTGCCGGCTACAGCACACGGTCCTACAAACAAACAAACAAACAAACAAACAAACAAACAAACAAACGCAAGCTCAGCACACAGAAAGTAACCCCCCAAACACAAACACACACTACAGACAGCCACTTACCCCGAGGGTCCCGTATTTGCTCCTCCTTCACCTGGAGAACTCATCTCGAAACTCCTTGTTAGTGGCCCCTGTTCACAAAGCTGGGTATTCGCCATTGTCCCCAACTGCAAACGTTTGTGCTGATCTTTATAACCCTGGGAGTGGGCCCAAGGAGTTCTCGTAGGCATGCACATGTAAACTGGGTTCTGTTTATGCATAGGAATGTTTTGTGGGATGTCACTTTGGTTTGTTTTTAATGAAAGCCAAGCTGCCAAAGCACAATTCTGTGGACTATTCAGCAACATGAAATCGCAGCATGCACAGCAAGGTTATGAATTTAGACACAAGTCAGGGCTTGAAAGAGTTAATGTTTGCAGCTCCATCGCCCAGCCGGAGCATGTCATGGGCCAGGTAAAACTGGATAAACAGGAACATGAGAAGGCTCTGTTGTCAAAGGATAATAGGAACAGAAAATGCACCATCCGCCCAATGTGGCCCAAGTGACATGACCCCAAGAACCGCAGCTTTAGTACATGGAAGGTTCAGCTTGTCCCTAGCCCGTATTTCGCCTTCCCCTGCTAGAAGACAGTGAAAGGCAGCCTGGGATTGCAGGCTGAGCCTTCTGGCTGCCATAGTACTGTGTGTATGGAGGGTCACCACCCCGCGCCCTCAGCTGGCCTGTGGGCCAGGGCTGTAAGCGCATCCCTAGGCCGGCTCTGGTGAGCAGGGCAGTGAGGAGCCCTGGCGTGGGCTGTGCCATAACCAGCTCTGTGCTGAGTGCAGGAGCCTTCAGGAACAGCACTTCCTGGGAAACAATCCCTCCAAAACCAGCCATTGGGAATTGCTGCCGCTTTGACTCTCCCTCAGTGGGGGACACAGCCCCCAGCCAGGCTTCTCCCCTGCAGTGTCTTCACCCAGAGACACTCCTTTTTGGTCCGTTCCCCCTCATCCCCTTGGTATCTCCCTCACCAAGGGACACTGCCCCCATGCTGCCCCTTCATTACCTCCCCTCCCTCAGCACACTCCCCCTGCCCGGCCCAGCTCGGTTTTCATTCCTTCGGAGCACCACGTAACAAGACTGGACAAAAATAGAGCTTTATTGAGGGCAACTCATTGCTTGAGTTTTGTGCTCCTGGCCCCGGCCAGGGCTCAGCCGTTGGCATCGGCGCCCCAAGTGCAACACCACAACAGGCCTCTTCACCACAATGGTGCCAGACGTGACTGCTGCGGCGATGCTGGGTGACCAGAGTCCAGCTGGGCTGTGTTAAAGGCTGTGGAGAGAGTGTGTTCACGTGTGTGTGCGTATAACTGGGATCACATGTTTGCACACATGCACACACGCTCACACAGAGCACTGCAGTCTGTACAGTCCAAGGGTTGCACTTTGCCCCAGCACAGGACTCATTCTGGCTTCGCCTGGCCCTGGCCCAGAGCCAGCCTGGAGTCCCAGTAGCTGGCAATGAGGTCGCAGTTGTGGTACAGGAACATCCCCGAGAGGGTGAGGCCGATGCCCGCGTAGCTGAGCCCGCTCAAGTGGCTGCCGAAGAGGAGGTGCGACAGCACCAGGTTTCCCACCACATTGAAGTTGCCCAGGATGTGGATGGTGAGGGCGGAGGTCAGCGAGATGACGCAGAAGCTGGCCAGGTTGTAGAGGACGGAGCCCAGGCAGCTGAGCAGGACACAGGCCCAGAGAGCGCTGCCGTAGTGCAGCATGCCCTCCCAGGCTGCCCCCACCTCCAGCACCACAGCCGCTGTGAAGAGAATGCAGAAGCTGGGCAGGGACGTCAGGCAGAGCAAGGTGACCGAGTCCAGCCTCTTGTCCTGCAGCAGGGTACCTGGAAGCAAGACGGACAGGTCACACCTGGGCGGTGCATGCAGCAAGGGCAGGGAGGGTAGGGTTGCCAGGTATCCAGTTTTTGACAGGAATGCCTGGTCGAAAAGGGACCCTGGCAGCTCCACTCAGCACTGCTGACTGGGATGTTAAAAATCCGGTTGGCAGAGTGCTGCGGGTCTAAGGCAGGCTAGTCCCTACCTGTCTTTGCACCGCACTGTACCCCTAGGCGCCCTGAGCACCGGCTCTGCACTCCCATTGGCCAGGAACCATTGGCGAGATCAGCGCGTGGAGCCTCCTGGTCCCTCTGCCTAGGAGCTGGACCTGCTGGCTGCTTCCGGGGCACAATGCGGGGCAGGCAGCCTGCCTTAGCCCTGCTGCGCGGCTGACCGGGAGCCGCCCGAGGTAAGCCCATGCCCCAACCAGGAGCCCCAACCCCCTGCCCCAGCCCTGAGCCTCCCCCAAACCTGGAGCCCCCTCCTGCATCCTAAGCCCCTTAGCCCCAGCCCCAGCCCAGAGCCCCTACCCCCTCCTGCACCGCAACCCCCTGCCTCAACCCACAGTCTGCTCTTGCAGTCTGAATCCCTTGGCTCCATACCCCATCCTGGAGCCCCCCTCCTGCACCCCAAACCTCTCATCCTCGGCCCCAGCCAGAGCACTCACCCCTCCCACACCCCAATTCCCTGCCCCAGCCCAGAGCCCCCTCCCGCACCCTGAACCCCTCATTTCTGGCCACACCCCGGAGCCCACACCCCCCACTTGGAGCTCTCACCCCTTCCTGCACCCCAACCCCCTGCCCCAGCCCAGTGAAAGTGAGTTAGGGTGGGGGACAGCGAGCCACCAAGGGAGGGGGAATATAGTGAGTAGGGGCGGGGCCTTGGGGAAGGGGTGGGGCATGGGGCAGGGCTAGGGTGTTCGGTTTTGTGCTATTAGAAATTTGGCAACCGTAAGCGAGGGGGTCAGTGAGCAGGGACCCCACCGCCAGGGCAGAAGGAGCCTGGCAGAGGAGACTGCCCCAGGAGCAGGGAGCCCCTGGCCTTCAGGCCCATCCCAGTGGGGCGGTCAGACTAAAGAACACAAGCAATGGAGACTTGGTACCAGCTCAGATCTAGGTCAGGGCCTACATCCCTCCCTGCCCACAGCACCCAACAGACACTCCGCATGCGGTCAGGGCCGGTGCAAGGAAGTTTCGCACCCTAGGCGAAACTTCCACCTTGCATCCCCCCCACCCCCCAGCCCTGCGGCAGCTCCCCGCCCTCCCCCGCCCTGATGTGCCCCCCCCCTGCGGCAGCTCTCCCCCCAGGGAGCCGTGCGGCAGCTCCCCACCCCAGCTCACCTCCGCCTCCTCCCCGAGCACGCAGTCCCTGCTCTAATTCTCCTCCCCTCCCAGGCTTGTGGCGCCAAACAGCTGATTGGTGCCGCAAGCCTTGGAGGCGGGAGAAGTGGAGCACCGACGGCGTGCTCAGGGAAGGGGCGTAGCAGAGGTGAGCTGGGGTGGGGAGCCCTGCGGCAGCTCCCCGCCCCGCCCTGAGGCACCCCCACAGCAGCTCCCCACCCCCATGGCCCGGGGAGTCATGTGGCACCTCCCCACCCCAGCTCACCTCTGCTCCGCCTCCTTCCCGAGCACGCCGCCCCCACTCTAATTCTCCTCCCAGGCTTGCGGCACCAAGCAGCTGATTGGCGCCGCAAGCCTGGGAGGTGGGAGAAGTGGAGCGGCGACCGCGCGCTCGGGGAGGAACACTGTAAAAAAAAATTGGGGGCACCGCTTTTTGGTGCCTCCAAATCTTGGTGCCCTAGGCAACTGCCTAGTTCGCCTTAATGGTAGCACCGGCCCTGCATGCAGTCAGACCCACACCCCATACATCACACACACATTCATCTCTTAATGCATCACACAATCGACAACCCATGCATGACACTACCCATGCATTCCCACATCACACTACACACGCTCAGCTAGCTCCACCCATACATCCACTTGCACACACACATTCCTTTCAGCTCATGCTGCAATGTACATCAAACACATTGACAACACAATCACACACACTGGCCTCAGGCCCCTACATACATGCCTGCATGCACACATGCACAAAGGCACAAACATGCATGCATGCACACACACACAGAGCAGGCACAGCTGAATTACACACACACACATTTTCAAGGGCTCAGGAACCACAAATGAGGTCAGATTTCCAAGCCTGATCAGTTCCCAGCAGCCCCGCTGGGGTCACTGCCAGATGGGCTGAAATTTTTGGAAACACAGCCCCATGCTGTCCAGCCACTACACATAACATTTCAACCCACTCACATCCCCTTGCTGAGTCAACACTCCAGCTGCCTCTGCCAATGGTGGTTAACCACAGCCTGTGGTATCCCTCTACTAGGGTTACCATACGTCCTCTTTTTCCCGGACATGTCCGGCTTTTCGGCAATCAAACCCCCGTCCGGGGGGAATTGCCAAAAAGCCGAACATGTCCGGGAAAATGCCGGCCAGGTACTTCCCCTCCCGTGGCGGCTCTGCTCCTCCCCGACTCTTCGGCTCTGTTTAAGAGCCGAGTGCTATGGGCTTTGGGCAGCCCCCATACCTCCGGACCCTGCGCCGCCGGAGCCCGGGAGGGGAAGTGCCCGGCTGGGGGCACAGGGTCCGGAGGCAAGGGGGCTGCTCGAAGCCCAAGCGCTACCGGCTTCACGGTTTGCCGGGCAGCCTCCAGACCCTGCGCCCCCGGCTGGGCGCTTCCCCTCCCGGGCTCCAGCTGCGCTTTGCCTTTCCGCATGGCTGGGAGTGGGAGGGAGGAGGGGGCGGAGTTGGGGCGGGGCTGGGGGGTGGGGAAATGGGCGGGGCCAGGGCCCGTGGAGGGTCCTCTTTTTTTATTTGTTAGATATGGTAACCCTACCCTCTACCCCGTCCCCAGCGCTGCCCTGGGGGGAGTTGTTCTGTCCTGTGGGGACCAGCCAGAGAAGAGGGGGCTGCAGCAAGAGAGACCTGGGTTCTCCTGCTCTCAGTCAGTGGTGAAGGGGGTTAAGGAGCATCAAAGGGAGCATGGAAATGACAGTCAGTCCAGTCAGTCAGCCCTTCCATGCCTCTGCTGCCTGAGATAACAATGTAAATATAGAAACTGAATGGAGAGGGTGGGGAGGGGAGCAGAAGGTCTCCGGAGATTTCAGGGACTCTGGGAGGGGGGGCAGAGCCAGGGGGATTGGGAAGTCTCTGGGGGCATTGGGAGCCCCATGGGGGAATAGAAGATGTGGGCAATTGGGAGGTCTCTGGTGCAGAGGGGAAGTTCCTGGGGAGGGATCAAGGCGGCTCTTAGGGGAAGCCTTTGCCTGGGGGACGCAATCTCTCAGGGAGTGGGGAGGCTTTGACACAGAATGGGACATGGGGCTGCTCACTCTTCACTAGTCCCCCACCCCACCCTACCCCGGTTCCCCCAGGCGCTTTGAGTGAATATCCTGTAAAAGCCCTCCTGATTTTCCAACTATTTCCACAGAGCAGGATTCCAAAGCATTTGGCAGAATTCCCCCTGCTCCCCAGTGCCTGGAACAGTGCAGTTCGCCCTGTCCCACTGCGATGCGCCCTTGGCGGTGTTGGGTCCAGTGTCTGCTCCACGCTGACACAGCATGCTCAGTGCACAGGGCTGCAGTTAGTTCCCCCCCGAGGCGGGCGAGCGATGCAGCCGTAATCGCAGTCACTGCCCCAACCTGAAACAGACACTTGCTGCTGCTGGAGCCAGAGCCCTTCATGGGGCCCCGATTCTTCACTGCTTTCCTTGGGGAGTTACCTGTGTCTGAGCCCAGCTGTCCAGGCTGATTCCCCACTCTGGCACTTTGAGTGCAGAAGGTGGGGGCCTGCAAGGATTCTAAAAGTTAATACTGGCCACTCCCGGCTAGTATTAAACTTCCAAGGTTACAGCTTTTCTCTGACCTTGGATGGGTCACCACTCCCTCATTTGAGAACCAGGAAGGAGCACTTGGGAATTCCTTCCTGTGGGGTACCCTCAAGCGCTTTCACCCTCCCCCTCCAGGGAAGAGCTGAGAAAGAAAACCACCAGCTAATTAAACAACATATGCACAAACCTCTTAGAACACACACAAAAAAAAAAAAAAAAAAAAAAAAACACCACCAACAAAAAAATAAACAAACAAAAAAACAATCCTGTTCTTGAAAAGGGTAAATTTTATTAAAAACAAAAAGAAAGAAAATACACCTGGAACTTAGGCTTTTGCTAGATTTTAAAAACCCACTTACAAAAATTAAACCTCAAGAATAAACTTCTTGAGGTCCAGCTTAATGGTTACAAGCAAAACAAAGCATTTGGGGTTTAGCACAGAGGAGTCCATAAGCCAATAAGAAATAAAAGAAATAACCCTAATCGTGTCTTTCTAGACATTCCCATGTCTACTTACATATCTGGGAGTTCCAAATAAGTAGTCTCTAGGTATGATCTGATGGTTTTTCATACCTGGCTTAAAGCTTCCTACAGCATAGTTCAGCCCCGTTCCTGCTCATCGTCTCTTCTCTCCAGAGACAACAACAACAGACAAAAGGGAAGTTTTTTCCCCAATTTTAAAAAGTTCTAGCCCTCCCATTGGCTCTTTTGGTCAGGTGCCCACTCCCGTCTTTTTACCAATGGGCTTTTTTTTAACGCTTTACAGGTAAAGCAAGTAGAGATCAGCTACTAACAGGGATTTTATAGCTAACTGGCTGGCTGGGTGTCCATAAAAGGGTGCTACCCCCCCCCCTTCATTTATCACACCAGTGAATCGGGTAAGGAGAATGGTGGGAACAAAGGAGAAAATGGGAGGAGAAGCAACAGTGAGCAGAAGAGAGAGGGGAGAAGGGGGCACCCTTAAAGTGGGCACTGTCCTGGAGGCAGGCCTGGGATAGAACATACACAATCCCCGGCAAGTAACAGAATCTGGGACCTTTTCCCCATCGTCTCAGTAACTATGACAATCTCCCTTGTCCCACAGCCAAAATCAAGGGATGGTGGTTGGCAAATTGCCAGCTCCCCCCTTGCAAACCAGCCAGGGTGTGGGGTTCATTGACTAAAACCACTAAGGCCACATTGCTTAATATTTGGGGTGTGAGCTCTCACTCTGATTGCAAATCCTTTGGGGGCAGGGCCTGTCTCTGTGTTGTGTCTGTACAGCATCTGGCACACTGGGGCCCTGGGCCATGACTGGGGCGCTACGCGCAAGGTAATACAAATAATGAATGATAACTGGGGAGCAGCTCACTAACCGGGGGGTTGGTTGGGGTGCTAGGAGCTTTTGGCAGCTCTGATTTTCTCTCTGGAGTTAGAGCTGCAAAAGAGGGCCCACCCAGGATCCCACCCTGCAATCCACTCAAGCAGCAGGGCTTCCCTTTGGGGACTCGGGGAGCAGGATGTAACCCCGTTGCTCAGGGCCACGCTCTAACCACTAGGCAGCACGCCAGGACATGTCTGGGCCCGTGTGTGACTGAACTGTTGTCCTGAAGGGCAGGCTGGGGCTGGAGCCGAGATGGAAACGTTCCCTTTGGAACTGAAGGACAAACAGTGGCATCTGCCCACTGCTTGCTGCCAAGGACATTTCGGCCCAAGAGGCCCCGGGGAGGATGGTGCATGACAGGCTGTTTGTGCTCTCACACTGCCTCTTGGGGCAGCAGGGCCAGCAGCGTCCCTTCAAGGATAGTGGGAAGGAAAGGCCTGTCTCAGGCGATCAGCATTGGGCTGCAGAGTCCTTCGCTGCAAGTCACAAGCTCAATCCCAGCCCTGACTGGCAGATGTCCCGATTTTATAGGGACAGTCCCGATATTTGGGGCTTTTTTTTATATGGGCTCCTATTACCCCCCACCCCCGGTCCCGATTTTTCACACTTGCTATCTGGTCACCCCACTGTCTGCCTGCTGTTGGATGAGGAGAGTTTGTGGGGGGGGCTCATGGCAGCCCCTGGTGGAGAAGGGTCCATCATGCAGTCAGGCCCTTTGTTGTCCAAGAAGCTGAGGACTGAGTAGGGTGAGGAGATTCCCCCAGTTGTGGGGGGCATGTTGGAGGGGGCAGTGGGGGGTGGGGAGCTAGGCACTGCAGCAACGGTACACACTATGTGGGATTTCAGTCTCCCACACTAAATCCCCTTTTACACTAACTAGCGCCCAAAGAGACCTCTGCGGCAGCCAGGAGAAGGGTAAGGCCGTGCTCAATATTATTCATATTACCGTAGTGCCCAGGAACTGTACATTGTTGATTGTGCATTATTATGGTAGTGCCCAGGAGCCCCTGGCATGGCCTGGCACTCCACTGTGCTAGGCACTGTACATTGTTGATTAGGTGTATTACGTTAGTGCCCAGGAGCACTCATTGCGCCAGGTGCTGCACAGACACAGACCAGAAAGATGGTCCCATTAGCATCATTAATGCCATTTCAATAGCACTTTTCCTCCAGGAGGATCCCAGAGTTGCTTACAGATGCTGATAAGACACCAGCTCTAGAGAGGGGTAGCTTCCTCCATCAAAGTACAGCCACCTCTGGGCTAGAGCACAGCCACTGCCAGCAGCACTACATAGCCTTCTAGGACAGGAAGTGCTCCATTTGGCTGAATTTAGGTGACTGGAGGTAATTCCCAGAGCTGGAATTTGGCCAGGATGCTGGGGCTTGAAGATCCCCCAGCCAGAGTACAATGACCAGAGGAGGTGGAACCCTGGCCCCAGGATGACTAGGAGGAAGGGGGTGAGATTAGGGTGGGTATGGGGTCACTTACTTTGCTGTAAGGACTTTAATCCGCGGAGGAAGGTAGCAGCGAAGAGGAAGCAGCAGCCGGCCTGGTCGAAGTGCACCTCCCCGATGATGCTGAAGGAGGCGCCCAAGCAGATGGGCCCCATGGCAGCGTACTGCAGCAGGTGGTGGCGCTGACCCAGCAGCACCTTGGATAGGACCAGGGTGAAGAGGGGCGTGGTGGTGTACACCATCTGGGCAAAGTCCAGCTGCACGTAGTTGAGGCCCAGGTTTCCGAAGGCTACGCTGGTGCAGAAGGTCAAGCTCAGAAGATAGACTCTGGCCTTAGTTCTGGCGCCCAGGGCCGTGCCCCCGTCCCCATGTGCCCGCAGCCTGGCCAGCGGGTAGCCCACCAGCACGGCCGTGAGCATGTGCAAGGATGACAGCAGCACGGGATACCGGAAGTTGTGGATGGTGAAGATCCACTTGTTGAGGCTGGACATGGTGGTGCCAGTGGCCAGCCAGACAAACACGGTGAGCAGGAGGGGCAGAGCATGCACGGGCGGCCCAGGGTCCGGATTCCAGGGGCGACGCATCCAGCCTCCATCGGCAGAGGTCATCCCTGCTTCATCTCTGTGGCAGGAGGACAGACACATTTTGGAGGGCGGCTCAGCTCCTGGCCCAGCACGAGGAGAGGCTGGTCCCTTCCCAACCAGCCTGGGGGCTTGATGCTGGGGGTGCAGAGAAGAGATGCAAGCTTCTTGGGGTTCTACCCCAGTGCCCATGGGTGCGACAAGGTCTTGCCCTTCAGCATGGGCCGTGCAGTGGGAGAGTGCTGCTCTCCCAAATGCCCCAGCTGGCTGCAGTGAGTGGTGGTTTTGTAGCTTCTCCTCTTGTTTCCTGCCTTAGGGTACCAGACCAGTCACTCCTGGTGACTCATCAGTGTGTCCAGCTCTGCAGCCTGAGCATCCCAACGCTGCTTGTAGGATTCCCCTGGTAGCAGAGCTGGGGTTGGAAGATCGCAGGGAGGCAAAGCTGGGAAAAGCCTGATTACTGCCGGAGACAAGCTGCAATGGCAGATCGAGACTCCATGGTCACGCCCGGCTGCGAGCCATCATCCCTGCCCTGGAGCTGGTTAAGCGAGTGGAGATGCTGCAAGCCCTCTGCAGCAGGAAGCGCCTGCTCTCGCTCTCGCCTGCCAGGCTGCAGCTGTGAGGTGCCAAGGCCATGTGCAAACCGATCCCAGCCGGCGCCCAGGAGCAAGCAGAAAGTTGGGGGGGGGTGTTGTGTGCAAGGCTCCTCCCCGCCAGGGCCGCGGGGGGGCTTGCAACAACAACAGTCGTCTGTGCGCACACACGAGTCGGTAAGGTGAACACGGCCAGACAGCTGGGGCCCTGCCCAGGCCTGCTCAGAGCCAGTCGCCAGCTGCTTCCCACCGCCACAGGGAGGGGGACGAGGGGGGTGCAGATCGTAACCAAAAAAACAACAACGTCCTAAACATCAATGGTCTCCATGGAAACGCAGGAGCTGTTGTGAGGCTGCGTCAGGGTCCCAGGCTGAGTCACTGCAGGAAACTGACTCACTGCACTGGGAGGAGAACCCTGGCTGGCAGCATGGGGGATCCTTAGTCTGAATGCTGGGCCTGGAGCCATGGGGCCAGGAGGGGACTCTGCATAGAAACAGGCCCAAGGGAAAGCCAGGGGAGCTACCCGGGCAATGAAAAATAGGGGCTGAGAATGGCAGAGCCAGGGGAGGTGGAATCAGACATTGTCAGAAGCCTTACAGCAGCGCAGTGTATTCAGGTAGGGGAAAAGGAACAAGCTGTACCAGTGTAAGGTCCTGGTATAACTGTCCACACTAGCATGCTTGTACTGCTTTTGCTCTATCCCTAGAAAAAATCACACCCTATCCAAAATACCTCTGTGGACCAGGCCTTCCCCACCAGGGTCCCAGGCACTAGCTCGGAACCACTCCTCAGTTATTCAGTTTCTTTAGTGATGTCTAGTACACTAGGGCCTAGAGGTCCCAGAACTAAGCCCCACTGTGCTAGTGCTGTGCAGCCAGAGGGAGGGGCAGTCCCTGAGGACATCTCCAAGAGCTCCCAATCTCAACAGACAATGGACCCAGCAGGTGGGGGCAGAGGTGGGAATAGAATGCAGGTCTCCTGGCTCCCAGTCCAGTGCACTATCCACTAGGCTTCATTGAACACAGGAAGTGCCAGACAGGATCAGAGCCAGCACCAGCATCCTGTTGACAGTGGCCAGCACCATGTGCTGCAGAGGAAGGTGTCTGAGCCCCACCGTAGCAGATGGGGGATAATCTGCCAGACTGTCTCACCCTGGCGCATGCCCTGAAGCAGGAGATTTACTACTCTGCCCACAATGTAGCTCAGCAATAATGATGGTAACGCTGGATATTCTTGTTATCCCTATAAATCAGGGATGGGAAACACAGGGCCACATCCAGCCTGCCAGAACATGTGATTTGGCTGGCCAGCCAGAGGAGACAATGCCAGAGTGAGGGAGGGTGTGAGTGGCTCTTCCAGTGTGGAGCAAAGGATAGTGAAATGGGGTGATAGGCGGCTCTTCCCACTGCCTGGAGGAGGAGAGGATGTTGCACCCTGGCACCTGCTGGAGCATAGGCAGGAGGTGGCAGCTCCCTGGTTGCAGCAGGCCCACTCCAGGATGACCCTGGTGGACAGCGCCTGTGGATTAACAAACAGGGGAGCAAGTACCAGGGCAGGGCTGCTGTCTGGAGGCGTGGGCTCATCTCCCTTCTGGGAGATTATGGACCTGAACGTGGGCAGGCACGGGTGTGTGCCACAGCATGGAACAGAGGTGTCAGGGCAGGATGCGCTGTCCTGGCACATGTTCTCACAGCACCCCAGGATAGCTTCTTCCTTCACCGCAACAGCCTGCCAGAGGGTTTAGTGGATTTTGTGGCTCTCTACTACCCTAAAGTTGCCCATCCCTGATAGAAATGTCCAATCCTTTTTCAAATCTTGCTAAATTTGTGACCTCACTGACACCATGTGGCAGGGAGTTCCACAGTTTAACCACCCATTGTGTGAAAAAAGCATTCCCTTTGAATTTCCTACCTGTGACAGGGTTTTACCTCATCCACCATTGGAGTGGCTGCTTCAGTTTCCCCACTCGGGCCAGCTCACTGTCTCACAATTTGGTGGCCCCCTGGCTCCTGGCCCTTCCATCACTCTAACTGGAGGTGCCGCTTCATGTGCTTCTCAGTGATTTATCCCTCTACCCAAACCAAAAAGTCCGGGGTAAACAAAAAGACCAACAAAACAGACATTCAGCAATTGTGCTGGCTCTTCCCTGTTATTATTATTATGTATTTGTATTGCGGTGGTGCCCAGGAGCCCCGCTCACAGACCAGGACCCCCTCGTGTCGGGTGCTGCATAGAGCAAAAAGAGGGGCTATGCCCCAAGGAGCTCACAATCACAGTCAATTGGGGTATACCCTGGGAGGGTCACCCCATATCCTCCCCCTCCCTGGCGATAACTCCTCTATTAGCCCCCTCCTGGGCGCAGCGGCCCATTTGCCCTCATGGCACAAGGCAATACAAAAGGGGATTTCCTCCCACCCTGGATACAAGTCCTAAGCTGGACCCTTAAGTAAGTGTGCCAGCTCCCGTCCACACCCTCCTGCACTGTCCTGTGCAGGCTACTTCCTTCTAGAGATATCCTTCCCTAGGGCCTCCAGATCCTCTCAGACACTGCTATGGGCTCTGCCTGTCCCACTCATCATCCCCCGGTTCTTTCCCTCTGAGAAGGGGAGCGGAGAAGGGGATCTCCATCAGTCCCACCCCGTGGAGATCTCCTCCAGGTCCTGGTCTTCCTCTTCCTCACCCCTTCCCTTCCCACTGAGCAGGCTCATTCTTCTAGGAAGCCCCTGACGCAAACACTGGCCCAAGCCCAACACCAGGGGTGCAGATAACTAGGCATTGGGGAGGCTGAGCCCAGCTCCCCTTAAGGGTCAGACCACCCCCTACCACCCTGCTGCAGTGCCATTGTTCTGCATGATGAGACAGGGAGAAGAGAAGATCCTGCTCTCCCTGCTCTGTCCCATTTGTAACTGGGGGACTTACGTTCTTCTGGAGGTGCTCACTTGCTTCATAACAGGGCCAGCTCCAGGCACCAGCTTCCCAAGCAGGTGTTTGGGGAGGCCATTCTGGAGAGGGGCGGCACATCCACCTATTCGACGGCAATTCGGCGGATGGTCCCTCATTCCCACTTGGAGCGAAGGACCTCCCACCGAATTGCCGCCACAGATCGCGATCGCGGCTTTTTTTTTTTTTTTTTTTTTGGCGCTGCTTGGGGCAGCAAAAACCCTGGAGCCGGCCCTGCTTCATAAGAACATAAGAACAGCCATACTGGGTCAGACCAAAGGTCCATCTAGCCCAGTATCCTGTCTTCTGACCAGTGCCAGGTGCCCCAGAGGAAATGACCAGAACATTCTATCTATCCCTTTTTTAATGATTCCCAACATTCTGTTTGATTTTTTGACTGTCAGGCCTGATGCTTTTGGTTGAAATCAGAGTTCCCTTCTCCCAGGTGGGCAACCTGCCCCGGCTGATGAGCCCCGCCTGCCCGAGAGAGGCCCAGAGAGGTGCAGTGACTTACCCTGCACACTGCAGGGCAGTAACAGAAAGCAGATCTCCTGAGACCCCCAGCTCCCTGCCAAGGACTCAGTACTGACCTAGGTGCTGTGCTCCACTCAGGTTTGCTGCCACTGCACCTGGTAGGGCCAAGGTCTGGAAATGTGGCAACTGCATGCAAATGAGTTAATCCCTTGGTCTGCATATTGCAGAATATGCATTCTCTTGTTGGCACCCAGATGCATATCTGTGATGCAAAGGCAGGAGCCTACCTGTCAGTGCCATGGAGCAGGTGAGAGGGGACCACACCAACAGAAACTTGGCCAGCGCTGTGTGCTAACCAAGCAATGCACGTGGAGCATGGAGGCCTAGGGAAGAAGACACAGGCAATTTCAAACCACATGCCAGGCTGCCAGGAGCATGTGCAGTGGGGAGAGGCATTGGCCCCATAGCCTGCAGGGATCGGCTTTGCCCTCAGCCCCGGGAACCGCATTCCCCAGGCAGGTGAATTGTAGATAGTTCTCTGAAGACGTCCACACAGTGTGCAGCGGCAGTCAAAAAAGCAAACAGGGTGTTAGGAATCGTTCAAAAAGGGATAGAGAATAAGACTGAGAATATCTTATTGCCCTTATATAAATCCATGGTACGCCCATATCTTGAATACTGTGTACAGATGTGGTCTCTTCATCTCAAAAAAGATATAGGAACATAAAATCATGAGTGGTGTGGAGAAAGTGAATATGGAAAAGTTATTTACTTGTTCCCATAATATAAGAACTAGGGGCCACCAAATGAAATTAATGGGCAGCAGGTTTAAAACAAATAAAAGGAAGTTCTTCTTCACACAGCGCACAGTCAACCTGTGGAACTCCTTGCCTGAGGAGGTTGTGAAGGCTAGGACTATAACAGGGTTTAAAAGAGAACGAGATAAATTCATGGAGGTTAAGTCCATTAATGCCATTAGCCAGGATGGGTAAGGAATGGTGTCCCTAGCCTCTGTCAGAGGGTGGAGATGGATGGCAGGAGAGAGATCACTTGATCATTACCTGTTAGGTTCACTCCCTCTGGGACACCTGGCATTGGTCACTGTTGGTAGACAGGATACTAGGCTGGATGGACCTTTGGTCTGACCCAGTATGGTGATTTTTATGTTCTTATGAGAGCCTCGTAGGGACACTGACCTCTGCAGCATTCTGTGTCTGCACCCGAGGATCACCTGACCATCCTCATCTGTTCTCGCTATTCCCCAGTTGTGAGCTGCATCCACCAATTCACTGAGCCAGCTGGCCCTCAGCGTAGGGCTCCTGGCCCACTAGTGCTGCTCTGCTGGATAGCACATGCTGTTCCTCAGTGCCAGGGCTGTTTTTCCTTCATGCCCTGTTGTGACCAGCTTTCCCTGCAGTGCCAGGCCCCTGCCCCATCTCCACCGGGGCTCACAGCCCTCATGCTGTTATGTTCATTTCCCTCTGGGCAGAAGACATGGCCCTGGGCACGCACCAACCTTGGAGGGCAACGTTGCTACTGGCACACTTCTGCGACCAGCGCAGGGGCCTGTGCAGGTAGTTGTTCAAGGTAACAAAAGTCCAGCTCAGCCTGTCAGATAAAATTCCTTAGGGAAGCCAGTACAAGCTGAAGACAAATAGCCTGATACAAACTGGATTATTTAGGTTTAAGAGCTGTGATAAGGGGCCTCAAGGCTCCTGGGAAGGGCACGGGTTGGCATGGCAACAGGCTGAAAGAGCATAGAAACAGGTTACAGTTGAAATCAGTGAAATGTGTTTTGACTGGTTGTTAATGGAGTGAGGTTGCCTGCCCCTTGGACACTGTTTATTTCTGGGGTTAGAGGGGCCCCCAAAGGGGACCTGAGGACTGAAAGGAGTGAGCTTCACAATCATGGCTGCCTCCCCACCATCCAGGTAGCCATCATGACACTGTTGGGCCTTTGTCATCCTGATCCTGAGATACGTCCAGGCCAGACTGGGCTAGGGTTACCATACGTCCGGATTT